>NW_005843003.1:457111-480351 GCF_000455745.1 Alligator sinensis
CCCGAACCGGCCCTAGGGGGTGCCACCACCATGGAGGGAAGGACTGAAGCCCCCTGCAGTTCAGGGGCTGCCCAACCCACCAGCAGCTCACCCCCCTCCCCTGACCAAAAGCAGGATTGGGCCCCTTATTTCTTCATTAGGTTCCTGTGGCCAGCAGGACACCTGGTACCCCTCAAAAAGTGGCTGCCTTGCCCCATGGCCAGCACAGGGTACCAGGCAGGTGCAAGGGGGATAGGCTGACCCTGACCAACACCCAGCCCTTCCCAACACCTCTAGCTTCCCTTCTACCAGTACTGTCCATGGGGTGAGGCAGCTGCTTCCTGGGTGGCCGCAGGCATCCTTCTGGCTGCAGGAGCCTGCTGAAGGCAGAAGCAGTGAGGAACCAGATCTTGATTTCAGCAGAGCCCATCTACCCCACCCTGGGTCAGGGGTGTGAGCTGCCGGCAGGCTGAGCAGCCCCTGAGATATGCAGGGGGGACAGTACTTCCCTCTGAGGCAGCAGTGCCCCCCCCCATGTCCAGCCAGGTGGGCTGCTAGCTGGGTGGGTGCTGCCTAAGCTCCAAGGAGCTCTATCCAACTTTCCTGGAGCCCACATATGGTGTATAAGTTGAGGTGGAAGTTTAGGGTAATTTGGGGGGGTTCAAACCTTGACTTATACATCATGAAATATAGTAGACTTGAAGGGTGGTTGGGGAAAGGGAGAAGGAACAGTGAGTCATAAGTCTCCTGCTGAGATACCTGGGGCAGCAGAATTCAGCATGCGTCACAGAGCAGACCGGAAGGAGGGAACAGGGGAGAGAGCAGTCCAACTTGGGATGCTGGAGGAAATGGCTAGACACTATGGGCATTTTTACATGTGTTGGGACATGGTGCCTGGGTGCTTTTAATTAGCAAGCCTGACTAATTAAAATTGCCTGCATGTTATGTGTATCAGTGTCACTGAGCATCTCCGTGCTGAGAAAATGGCAGCAGGACACTATGAGCTAATGCTTATCAGACATGTTTTATTTCAAAGTGCACCACCAGCATTTTGTCAGCGTGGCGATGCTGATACATGTGACACATGAGGCTGCCAGAGTGCATCAGTTTCTGTGCTCCAGCAGACTCGATTAATGTGTCTGCTGTGATGCGCTGGATTTTCAGCACATTGGAGCAGGCTCCATGCACGTGTGTAGGAGCCCTATCACTCTATATGTAACATGCCACAAGTTCAAAATAAGGTGTAACCGGGGGGCCTGCTGAGGGCCGATCTCTGTGGCCCACCCACCTGTTCTTGGGCCAACCGCCCGCTTTCTCGTCTGCCACACCTTGATGTTAATTGATTCAACAATTGATGTCAATTAAGTGGGAGGCTGCTCATTTTAGTGCCCCGATGCCAGGGGGCGCTCTCTGCGGCTCCTTTCCTCCCCTACACCGCAGCCCAAGCCTCACAGATGGCATCCTGATGTTCACATGATCACCAGCCCCCATGCTGGGCCCCAGAATCATCCTAACAGGACCCCTCCATGATCCCTCCACTCAGACAGCCTCTCCGCCTTCATTCAGGCTACCTAGCCCCCGCAAAACCATCTTCCCCTCTTGGGTGTGGTCCCCCAGGGACCTCCAGCTACCAGCCCTGGCCCACCTCCAGGCCAGTCGGGACCCCAGGCCCCCGGCTCTTGGGCGTCCCTCACGGTGGGCCCCTGGCCCTTTTGACCCTCCTGGTCCTGGCCCTAGCATGGGCCAGTCGAGGGTACTCTCTTGTTCAGGTCGGGTCTCTAGCCACTTACTCTCTCTCCCAGGGTCCGCCCTCTGGGCCCCTCACAAACACAGGGGTTATCCACCCAGTGGTGGAGGCTAGGGGTTAAGGCGCCCCGACCCGCCTTTCACCGGGGTGGTAACTGGCCTGGCATTTCCTGGGGGCTCTTGCACCACTGAGAGCCCCACCAGGCCACCCACTCTGGGCAGGGTGCAGTTTTAGGTCATGCCCAGGACCAAGAGCCTCCTTACCATCCCCTACAGCTCCTCCCTTACCTCCAGTTGATCTCAGCAGCCCTTTGGCCAGGCAATGTTGTTGCCTCCCCTCCAGCAGCCAAACTGCCCTGTTTATATAGACAGCCCTTGACTCCAAAATGGCTACCCTCGTCAGGCACCTGGTGGCTGCCAGCTCCAGGCCCTTAAAGTGGCAGGCACACACAGCGCCCTGCCACATAAGGCATGATATCAACAAAAATATTCAAAGATATAACAAATACCATCTTTGAGGCTGGATAACCACTTTTATCACTTGTTATCAGGTGATAAATTGCTTGAACATGTGGCATGTTACAACTGATTGCTCCATTAATACATGAACTACACGTAAAATGTAATGTCTGTCAGGGGCCTATGAAGTTGTATGATGATGCATGTTAAATGATGGCATTAAATACTTCTTGGCTTAGCTTTTCCTCTGAGATGTCTAGATAACTGTAGCAAGAGTCAGATGATAAGATTATCATGAGTTCTACTGAACAATTCTACTGCTGATTTCTAATGACTTATGCTGTGGTCCTGGGCAAGTCTTTGAACTTGTGTGCACATCAAATTTTGGTTGCAAAATCGGAAAATGCTATAGAAGTAAAACTTTTTCATATTAGCTCTATTTTTATATTTTTATGTAAGAACAGGTTTTGAAAATATTTTTAGAGTAAAATTTAAAAGAATATATAAAGATTTTGTTATTTTGAAGTCGACAGAAAACCTTCCTGACTTTTCAAAATGTGAAACGCATGGAATATAAACAAAAATAATTTGTTTTGCAAAATGCCATTAAAAAGTAAATATAAATAATTCCAGAGAAACACTTTCATATTGTCTTTCAGAGCTTCAAACCCATGTCCTGAATAAAAGCAAATTATTAATTTTGTGGATGAGGGGAGGATATAAATGAATATGATATATATTTGGTTAATGTAATTTTTACCAAATTTTTTAAACCTCAAATAACAAATGGCTTTGATAAATATTACAGTGACTATGCAAGGGCTCCATAATTAAGACTGGGTGTGCCTACACAAGACATTTACTGTGCAGTAGACCAATTAGCTGTGCAGTAAACATTGCTAGTATACACATGTTCCTCTATTAGACTGGAGTAAACTAATTTACTCTGCAGTAGAATAGTACTTGTAAATACATTTAAATATTTGTAAATACAAGTACTATCCTTCTATGAAGTAAAAACCTCTGCAGTAGCACATGTGCACATGCTGCCCCAGCTGTCTGAGGCACAAGGGTGCTTTAATGTGGGGACTGCCTACAGGCTAGCCCCACAATGAAGCACTCTTGTGTCCTAGCTAGTCCTTCTGCAGTCCATTAAGCCAGAATTTACATATTAGAGCAGCAATCTCTGTCACCCCAATCAAATTTTGGAGAATGTAAGGTTTTATTTAACCTTCCAAGTATGAACTACAGTAATTTTTGTCTCTTTTTTTTTTTTAAATAAAGACATACTGGAAGAATGAAAGAATGACCCTGAGATACTGTTTTTCCCCCCATTTATTTCAGTCAGCATATATAGTGCCATGCAGCGATACACAAGGTAAGTTAAAATGAGCTAGTTTGGGTACTTGATCTTTATGTGGCACTGCCATGCCAACTGGTCATGCCCACCCTCCTGCATCCGGTCTGACAGCTCCTTATAGACATGGGTGTTGCAGCGTCTGCCCTGTGCGAACTGGCACTGCACCTCCATCTCAACCTCACAGTGCCACGAGGTTGCCAGTTTCCTCCTACAACCAGTTGTGACCCTGGGAGGCAGGCTGTGATATTGGTGACAAGCTATTGGGGCCCCCCCACACCAGCTCTCCAGGCCTCTGTGCAGCTGCCCTCATGCTGCCAGGCCAGCATGGGGGCATGGCTTGGGACTGGCAGCTGTGCAGTGAGGCAATGCCCTCAGCACTTGCAGGGTCTGTGCAAGCTGCTGGGGGTTGGCTGTGGGCTGCTGGAGCTGACCTCAGTGGCCGGGACATGTCTGCAGCTAGGCCTGGATGCTGGTAGGCCTGGAAGGAGCCTGCAGCACCCTAGAAGCTTGTCCAGCATGGGCCTGGCAGCTGTCTGGCACTACAGTGCTAGGCAATGATGCTGGGTGCAGGCAGGCTGGCACAGCTGGCCTGTGGCATGCTCAGGGAGACACAGTGGCCTTGTGTGGTCTCAGGCTCCCTGCATGTGCCCCAGGGCTCTGAGTACCTGAGTAAATTTCTCTGGAGTAAACCCACTCTGGGGCATTTGCATGTGTAGCAGTAAAAAAGATCAAACCAGTAGAAATGTCTAACTTTTTATAACTGAGCATGAAACCATAGGTGGAATTATAACTTCCACTGAATAACAGCTGATATTTTTCCCTTTTAAAGAAGAAATTCAGTTCTGAGTAGGAGGATTAAGAACTACTTTAAGATGCTATTTGTTTTATCTGGATATAACCAAACTACTGGTAATTCTTATTGTTGTCTTCTTTCTATAGTAAGCAGTTTTTAATCAGAGCCCTTGGATGTCAGCTCAGTATCTTCTAAATTAGATTTAGTGGCATTTTGTGAAATGTGCTAGCTTACTTTTACTAATCAGACAATAATAAATTAATGCACAATGCATTTTGCTTTGGGCAGTGAGGGCAAAAGAAACAATTTACATAGTAAATTGCAAAGCAAAGTAAAATTGCAAAATCTTTTACTGACATATAAAAAAGGCAAGTCCTAAAAACCAACCAACTAACTAACTAACCAACCAACCAAACCCAAAACAAAATAAAAAACAAACAAAAAACCCTCCCCAAAAAAACTACTTTGTGCTACTAAAATGACAATGCATAATTTCTAAATTAGAGGGAAAGGCATGTCATCCAGAATGCATTTTTTTTGGTTTATCTGACTATAATAATTTCTAGCATCTCAGATACCCAAGATAAACAGTAAGCTTTATATCAGTTATAGTGCTTTATTTCCAAATGAGTTTGTAAATTATTGTTAAAAGGGGAAAAGAAACCCTATAAAGCAGTATCAGTATAAGATGCACAAAAATACCTTGTTTGTATTCCCTGTTGTTTTCATGGTATACTTTCATTCTTGTTGATTTGACTGCTTGCTTCATGAGTTATTGAAACACAGTATGTGGATTTCATTGGTGCTACACGTCTTCAGCTCTGGTCATCTGGTTCAATTTTGTTGATAACTTTGGCTGCTTACGACGTTGCGGGGAAGAAGGGGTGGAAACAGCTCTCTACTTTCAGCTTGGCACATCCCCGGACCAAGCACAGTGCATGGCCAGAAGATGAATTGTGTCAGTTTGACCCACCTCACCCAGCATCTGTATAGCTCATGTGTTTCAGTGGGGCTTTTTGGTGTTTTTATCTCATAGCTGAAACACCTTTATAAAAGTGCCAAAAGCCCTGCTAAATTGTGTAAATTAGACGGATGATGTGGAGCCAGGTCAAACTAATGTGAATTCTCTTCTGGTAAAGTGCTGTTTTTTGGGGGGGGTTTCCAATGTTTGTCAGCGCCCTATGTCTTTTGCACTGTTTAGCCAACTACAATTTAGTTTAAAAAAGAGGTCTGGAGTCAGTACTTCAGTTATCATACAGTTGAAAATCAACCGGCTTGCACACAGGTTACAAAGTTTCCATGCAATTTAGAAATTACTTGCTGGCAGGAGTTGCGCTCATGTATTGTTCCCTAATGTTCATTCTATTACTTAAAATAACCAGCATAGCAAAGTCAGACTTATTACACACCAAATAAGCTTTCTCTCACTCTCACTGTCACAGGCAACAATACAGAAAATCATTGTGTTATGTATCAATTAAGGTTGCTGTGTACATAACATACTTACCATAATTAGACCAGATTAGTCCTATATGCCTCACTGACACTAAGCTTTCACATATCTGTGGGATGATTCATCCAGTATCCACTCATGTCCAAAGAAGTTTTTTCCGTGGTTTAGAGGGTTTTGATTTAAGCCTTTTTACCACATCAAGCAATCATATGATCCATGTACATCCATACATATGATTGTAAGAGAATTTTTGATACCATACAACATTACCTGAAATTTGCCTCCATTGAAATCAATGCTAAAATTTAGGATGACTTGAGTGAAAGCAGAGTTAGAGCCAAGGCTAACTTTTCTGAAAATACTAAACACCGCTTAGTACTGGTAACATTTTGTAAGGAAGGGAAATGCCATTGCTATTTATAAAAGGCAACTTAATTCGAATTTGAATCTGCTGCTCTTTTGTCTCCACAGCAATTACTCTGTCCAAACTGATACACATAAATCATAGGAATTTGGGACTGAAGGGAACTGAGGAATTTGGGACTGAGGTCATGGGACAACAGGTCTGGTATCCTGCTGTTGCAGTAAACCAGTTCACGTGAACTGTTACATAAAGCCCGTGTCCACACATGCACTTTACCACAGAGTAGACCAAGTAGTTGCAGAGTAAAGCATCACCGTCTACACGTGCGATGGTATTAGGCTGCAGTAAACTAATTCACACCACTGTAAGATAGTACTCTTGGAGGCAGTGCTATATTAGACCAGGGGAATTTACTGTAACTAAATGCATGCGTAGATGCTGATCACTGGCATAAATTGCACCCCACCAGCCCATTCAGCAAGGAACCAGACTTTTGCCTGCCACCTAGCTACATGGCTCTGTACTTTCAGCGCCCTTGTGCCCCAGACAGCCCCAGTGCTGCTACCGGAGCCTGGGACAGAGCAGAGCAGGAGCCACGCTGCCATAAACTGCTCTTCCCCAGTTCAAATTGAGCTGTCCCAGGTGCACGTGTAGATGTTGCATCTGGGAATAGTTTACTCCAGCTCAAACTGCTTTGGAGTTTGTTACTTCAAATTAATTGCTCGTGTAGATGCACCCAGACTGATTATGCACCATCTTAAAACTGGTTAGGTTTCTTGCCTCTACTACTCGTATTGGAAGGCTATTCCAGAATCACTGTTGATGAGAAAGCTTATCATTTTAGGCTTGAATGCTGTTCTAGCCAATTATTTTGTATTGGTACTTGAGCCAACTTTTAGCATAAATAGCTTTTTCTTATTCCTGGTGCTTATGCCCTAATGTATTTATAGTCTGCAGTTGTATCCCTTCAGCCAATATCTTTTCTTTCCCCTTTGAAAGATGGGTTCTGCATTCCTTTAATCATCCTGGTAGTCCTGGTAACAAATCTGGTAGTAATTTGAACTAATCTTTTTTGGGGTTGGGTGTCTAGCACTGTATACAGAGGCAGTCTTGGAGGTGGGGGTGACCGGAGTGACCATGTCAGGCGTGCCATACACATGCACGTGAGTGGCCCACACTCACAGCAGCTCTTTACCCCCATCCCAGCCATTCCCTGCCACCTGCCTCTGCCTGCAGCAGAGGCACTGACTTGTGGGGGCACCACAATATAAATCACCTTGGGCACCATCTTTGCTAAGACCAGCTCTTACTGTACACACTGTTCAGCTAGAGTCTCAGCAATGCCTTGCCTAATGTCATTAGCACTTCCCTAACTCCACTTGAAATAACTTTCCTGATGATTGCTTCCTTCACAGCCACATCACATTGATGGCTTACAGTCATTCTGTGATCTAGGTTTTTCCCCCTTGTCCTCCTTTACCATTTCCATGTGATATTTTCCTCACATGCAGCAGAAAGTCTTGCTATTAGTCCATAAGGTCATGACTTAGTGCTTTGTCATATTATTTCATCACATTTCCATTACTCCAGTCCTCAAGGTAATACAGTGTATGATGTTATAATTCTCCTCTGTGTTAATGATACCTTTTGATTTTATGTCATCAGCAAATTTCATTAGCACATCCCTATTTTCTGCATCAAGGTCAGTAATGGAATATTATATAAAATCAGTGTCAAGACTCATCATTGAGGAAATCAGCTACAAACCTCTGTCCAGTCCGATAAATTCCTTTTTAGGCCAACCCTTTGTCTCCTTATTAGCCAGCTTTCTACCTACCTTACAATGATTTTACTACTCCCCAATTTCTCCCATTTAACTACTAATATCAGACATGGCATCATTTCAAATGCTTTATTGGAAACCAGATATATTAGATCTATCTTGTTTCTCTTGTGTAGAAACTCAGTTAGTTATCAAAAAGATGAGAGTAGTTTGGCTTGATTCCATGTTGCATTTTATTCCATTTTCCATTTAATATCCATTTCTTTAATGAGTCTTTCCTTCAAAATCTGTTCGAAATCCTTTCACGCTATTGAGTTAAGAATATTGGCCCTGACATTGCCTCAATCACTTTACCCCGCTTTTTAAAAAATATAGGTGCTATATTTGCTGTTCTTTGAGCCATATGGTACCACCCCTGATTTAACAGAATTATTAAAAATCTTTCCTACCATGCTTGACATTTCATGAGTCAGTTCATTCAGGGTCCTGGAATGGAGATTATTTGATCACACTGACTTGAGTATATTTTGTTTCCAGTACAGATTTGGCAATTTCCATCTCCCCACACACATTCTCATTAGCAAGCCTACATTTGTTTGTCCTCACATTCCGTATTGTTCTTCTAATTGTAAACAAAAGTATTCATTCAATTTTGGAGCCAAACGTAGATTGGCTTTTATCTTGACACCATCCTCATGCATAGAAGTCTCACTTTCTCTTCCCTTGCTTACTTTTTAATATTATGTTTCAAAATATTTTACTATCTGTTTTCTTATTTATTTATTTATTTATTTATTTTGCCAGGTCTATCCCAGTTTGGCAGTTGGCAATTCTCATATTCCTTACAATTTCTAGTACCCTTTTCCATTGATTGTAGGTTCTCTAATTTTTCTTGATATCATTTTTTGAGGTGGCTTTTCAGGGTGATCAGCCTAACCTTGGTGTAGACCAGGGGTGGGCAAAATATGGCCCACGGGCCAGATCCAGCCCATCAACTTACTGGATCCAGCCCACAGCTGCCCCCTGTGGCACTTTGCATGAGGTTGAGCATCTCCCATTCCCACTGGAACAGCTCACGCCACGCTCTCTCATCCATGCCTACGCCCACTGGCCCTGCCAACCCAGGCTTTGACCAGCACACACAACTTCTGGTGGGGCTGTTCTTGGTGAGGCTGCACCTGGCTGGATGTTGCTCTGCTCCCCTCAATTCCAGCATTAGCTCCTCCTCCCACTTCTGCCACTGCTGCATTGCTTTAGGCAGGCAGTGGGAAAGTTTAGGTTGGGCTGCTCCCGCTAGAGGTGAGGGGGAGAAAAGTAGCACCCCCATACACCCCCATACAGGGCAGAACGTGCAAGGAGTGGATAGCAGCTCAACCCAGGCCCCAGCCCTGAGCTGTCACTGACCCACGACCCAGTCCCCTGATCCCAGCCTTGCCTTCTCATCCCACTCCCAAACACTGCTCCCCACCCGCCCAAAACCCCTGGGGAGTTATGGTTAGTTCTTGTGGGGAGGCAGCCTCATAGGGAGTTTTGGTGAATTGTTGTGTGTGGGGGGGGAGTGGCCCACAGCAACTCATCAAAACTCCTTATGTGGCCCCCAGGCCCAAATAATTGCCCACCCCTGATTTGGACATTAGACCGGAGCCAGAAATGCAGGCATTCACAGAACTTAAATCACCTTAACAATGGTGTGCCCGATCTAAAGTTAATTCACTATGCCCAAGTCTGACCCTGACATAGATCCCTAATGTTAATCAAACAATCACTTTGTTATAGTGCTATTCTAAAGCAGTTGGGACCCAGGCTATCACTTCTTCTTTCTCATTATTAATACGTATTTCTTCCTTACTAGCTTTGCCTTAGATTCTACCTTTCCTGAATAGTGCATATGTATCTTGAATACCTATTTTCCATTCACAATCAGTATTTGTTTTATGTAATTCTGTCACAAGACATCAATTAGCTAAGGAAAATTAAATATTATAAAAAACGACTACAGAACTGATGGCATTGTATTTCAGTAACTGGGAATACAGAATGGCACATTTTAAGATCCACACATGTGTCATAGTTATCTAAATCCATTCAGTTTTAGTACCAAGGTCATAGAAGTTATTGCTGTTGGAATAGACTGTCACAAAGTGATGATTTTCTCATATCTACTCTGTGAGATTCTAGTAACACGTAGTTTGCAAATATTATCAAAAAGGTAAGTACAAACAGGATCATTTTAGTAGAAGAAGGAAAGTCAGAAAAAAAGAATTTAAATTCTTATGAATTGCCTGCTCGGCTTGTATCTGATTACTATTATCCTGCTGAGGAATTGATGGACAAATCTGAATTTCAAGAACTGGAAGCTACCAAGACAGATTGACTACTTTTAATTACATTTTCATATTTTTTTATTCACATTTGAATGCTTTTCTAAGAAAAATATGCTGACTAAAAAGAGGCTGAACAAGATAATAGTGACCTCCATGTAAACAGGTGTCATATTTTGGTACAACACTTCAAATGGTGACATAGTTGAGTAAATGATTACTGAGCAGCTTCATGGATTTTGGCTAGAGCAAGCTAAATTATATATGTAGAAAACTTTTTTCTGTAGTCCATGTACTATATTAGGAAGAATAAGAAAATAAGCAGACAAGAATTGAGCATCTGTTTGTGAGAGATCTCCTTGAAGGCTGCAAAACTATACAGACATTGTGTCCAAAAGATTTGAACTGTTTTTCTAGCACATGCATTTTGTTGCTTCTGTGGAGAGCTCTTGTCCTGTCAGAATAGTGCTGCCCTTTCTAGCAGCAGTTGAGGACTCCTATTAATCTGCAGTAGAGGCTGGAGAATATACATGCAACATATGATGTGCAGAGATGCCAAGGAAACTTCAGGAACAAAAAAAAACAGTTGCAAAGGACAAACCCGATAGAGCTTTGAAAAGAGAAATTGAGCTTGGCAAGGACATTTCCTAAGAGTACAAACATTGTTTTTATTGGACAACTGATTTCTTACTGGATCAGGTCACAGTGAAATCATTGCATTGATTGAAGAGAATGTTTGTCCTTGGAGTGTTGGAAATAATAGAAAAATTGCTGTATATCTCATTGTAATATATTTTTCCATATGATTTGAAATTCAAATGTTCAGTTGATAAATCTGCTGTATTGAATTTTCCTTCAGTTTCTGATTGAAATAATTTCTAAACAGTCTCCACTATTTATTGAGGAGAGGTGTCATAAATTTGTGGTCAGTTTTGCAGTAGAGTTGATATCACAGAATTTGGCATGGTATAAATATTTGTACAGATTAAAAACATATAGCCGTGTTTCAGGTACCATGACATAGAATAATAGAAGCATAGAAAATGAGGGTTGGAAGGCAACTCAGGAGGTCATCTAGTCCAACCCCCTGCTCAAAGCAGGTCCATCTCCAACTATATCATCCCAGCCAAGGCTTTGTCTAGACAGGTCTTAAAAACCTCCGACATTTGTTCTCAATCGGGAAGCCTTCAGTGTTTTTCATCACTAAGATTCTGACAGTGATGATGATATAGCCAATGAACATCACAGAAGTCTGGTTAGCCTTTAGGAGAGGGTAGGGCTGAAGCTGCCGATGCTTATGAAGTGAGCTTCAGTCCACAAAAGGTTGTGCTCTATGTGTATATATATATATATATATATACACACACACACACACACACACACACACACACACACACACACACACACAGTTTATAACAGTGGTTGTCAACCTTTTTAGACTCTCTTCATTTTCACTCTTTTTTTTTCCTTTGGAAAAATAAGGTAACAGTTTTTCTGTTGGAAAGAACTCAGAAGAGCCACAACAGATAAAAATGCTTTTAACACTTTGGATCCCTATTTGCAATCTCTAATTTTTTGGTTGAGAAGCACTGGTCTACAAGGTGCAAATCTACCCTGCCTTTTACTTGACTTCAGACTGACATGGCTAACTACAGGCAGTCCTCAGACTTACGGCACAACTGGTTCCTGAAAAACACGTCTTAAGTCTAAACGTTGTAACTCAGAACCGATTTTCCCATAGGAAACAATATTATGAATGGGGAATTGGTTCCTGAACCAAGGCCCGATACCCATTTTTCACTAAAAAATAACCCAGAATTTTTTAATCAAACAATTATAGATGAGTAATATAGCTACGTTAATGTATTTATATTGTAAATAGCAATCATATTGATTTGGAAGGACTTCTTTGAGGTGACTTTGCTGGACTTTTTGAAGGGCTCTTGGCTGCTTTCTTAAAGAACGTGTCCAAGGAAGTTTGGACAGATGTTCTCCAGGGAGATGGATGATGCAGCAAACTTGTTCACTGGTGTGGTGTGGCATCAGATCAAGTGTTGTAAAGTCAAAACTGACATTAGAAAGTTGAAACAGTGTGTCAATTTATAAACGTTGTAAGTGTGAAACATTGTAACTCGAAATGTTCTAAGTCAAGGACTGCCTGTACATCTCTCTATCCTTTAGGAGAACAACAGTAGCTATCTGTGGTGAAATTGTGCTCTGTTGAAAACAGTAGCACAACTCCAGTATTTTATTTTTTCTCTTAATGGTTGATTCTGCAAGTGTTGGCTACCCTCATTTCTCATTGAAGTCACCTCATGAACAGAGACAGCACCCTGCCAGAACAAACTGCCCTGAAAAGTAAATGGCAGCTAAGGTTCTGAGAAAGAAAATGAAAGCGGGAAATGCCACAGACTAGAGACTAGGCCAAGGGAAAAGCAGGCCAGGCAGAAAGAAACAAATTCCTGTAATAGATGGCTTTGAGGAAATGGTTTGAAGAACTGCTCAGTCAGAAATAGTCAGATCTTTTGGACACAATGCCTGTTAACGGTGTTTTTCAAAAAGCCCCAGGTCCTGCATGGATGTGATTTCATGAGACACTCACCTTTTCCTTTTTAAAAATGAGTACATTGTTAAGGTGCATGTGTTGTACTTCAGAGTGCACAAGCATTCTAGGAATGTGAGTCTTTTAGCTAGCAGTGCCCACTGAGCATGCACCCTGACTGTCCTCTTCCACTGAAAGTGTAAGGGACAGAATAGCACCAAATGCCATTTCTCTGCCTTCTCACTGCCCATGAATATGTGATAGAGTAGCACAATGTTTATATTTCAGTGTGTTCCTTATAACTATTGCTGTTGTGATATACACCATAAATAATAGAGCTAGGCCTGTTTAGGATGGTGATTTGGCTACATTGTGCCCTTTGGCCTTGTTTTCAGTAAGTTTCATTTGAGATTTTTTTCTTCTTTTATTTTCCATTAATGGGCTTTTTCTCAGTATTGGGGATTTGAAATGTCTAATACTTAATCTCCTGAATTTTTTGTTTGTGTTGTGAAGCAGTATTACTAATAAAAGATGGACAAGCTAGACTACTCTTTTTGGGGAAATCCTTCATTCCCAATAAGTGTAAGAGAACTCCCTAAGAGAAAGCTAGAGAAGTTATTTACAGATAGTTCTTCATGATTTTTCTCTGAGACCAAACTCAAATCTAGGTCCAGAAGTACCCTTGGACAGTTTCCTCCTCTAGGTAAAACTGTTCTTGGGAGCCTGGGATCAACTATTCCTCAAGTCCAATTCCTAAAGCTTTTGCTTGAGTTTCAGGCACGGGTGCAAAACCTAAGTCCTCACAGGAAAAGGAACACCACTCCACTGCAAAATGTGAAAGCAGGGTCTGCACTAGAGTGATGGCAAAGTCATCACATGAAATCCATTCCAGAGACTTCTTGGCCTGACCTAGGTCCTTTTGGAGCACTGATGAGAATCAGTGCCAAAGCCTCAGTACTGCGTAGACATGCTCAGTGACTGTTTTGGCACAGATTGCAACGCCTACAATTGCTGTAGTTTTGCTATCCTGAGTGCAGACAACATTGATGCAGCTGGCATTAGTACTAGTCACATCAGCACCATTCACTGAAACTTTTTTAGATATTCACGAACCTTAAGAGCATCCTCTTATCTAGTACTAGAGAGATATATGGCACCACTATAATCCATGTTATAACCTTCTTTATCTGTGACATCCCATATCTTGTAGTGGTCCCAATACCTACAGTAGCTACATTAGAGGAAGTTTTCCTGCACCTACTACTTTGAGCCTGGTGTTACTAATCTAGTACAGCAGCATCATATACTCCTTTTCTGAATGAGGAAAGGAGTTTTTTCCTCAGCATTATATCATGGTGCTGGTGAACAGAGATATCTGTTCATGGTGAACAGAGATAGGTGACCGATTCTTCTAGGACACCTTCCTGGGAATTAGGTCATAGAAAAAATCTAGAGGTGCTCCTAAGTCTAAATCATGTACAGGTTTTGGGGGTGCATGGTGGTCCCCAGGTTCCTACCATTACCATATACTACCTCAGTCATCTTGGAGCCCTTGGAGGTTCAGATCATTCCAAGAGATGTACATCATCTCCTTGGAGGTGCTTCTTTTGTATTGGTCAGTACCTGTTTAGAAACCCAAGTCTTCAGAAAATCTCATGGAAGAACACTTTCTAAGAGCTGATATTTTCTCTATACCAACAGCATTTTCCTTTTTGCTGGATAAAGTTGTTATTCGCCCTGCACTGCCTAATCCTGGTAGCTTTAAGGAGTATCTCAATTTGTAGGAGAGGCTCACAGACTTCCTTTAGATACCATTGGAAAAGTTTTCAGAATTGTCTTACAGGTATCTGTCATAACACTCTTCTGATTTGTCTAATATTTCCTATCAGTGAAGCACTAATGGGCCCTTCCAGACTTTTATGGTTGATGCTTTCAAATAGTATCATCCCCTTCAAAGGACATGGGCAAAAAATACTGGGGAATAAAATATTTCCCCTCCCTGAGGAATAGAATATTTCTATGTGTACCCAGTTTTAGGGTAGCTATGAAGATATCCAAACAAGACAAAAACAAAGAATAATAGAAAAAGAACTGAAGCAGCTTGATTTATGATCATTACAATTTTTCTTCAGTCGGTCTAGAATTCAGAATATCAAACTATCAAATTTTGCTGCCTTGTTAGGAATTTTTGATTTATGGTATAATAAGTTGTTTGATATTATAGCGAAATTGCCTACAAAGAATATAGAGGTTTTAGGACTTTAATTTCTGAAGGACAGTTAATTTCAAGGACATTTGCTCTTTTTGGCTTCAGATAATACAGACAAGGTATCCTGTTCTGTGGCCAGGTTGATGGGGATGGGGATTGCATCCTGGTGCCAGAGGCCTGGTTTTCCTTAGGCAGTAAAATCTGTCAGAGGATTCATCTCCATGAGACACTTTACTGGTCATTAGACAAATCTCCTGCATAGTGGACGCATCCATATGAGATGCTTATTGCGCAGTAGCTCATTACTACTATGTAGTAGCTCATTACTACTGTGCAGTAACATCACTGGACACAAATTGCAATGCAACGCTACTGCACAGTAGTAACAAGCTGCTGTGCAATAAGCATCACAAGGCAACTATGCCAGCATGCTACTGTGCAATAATGCTGGTTACCGTGCAGTCAGTTAGGAAAATACTAAATGACTGCTGTTTAAAAACTGCGCAGTGGGTGGTTCGTGTAGATGCGCCCAGTGAGTAGCGAAGTTTACTATGCAATAAACATGTATGTCTACATGTGCACATGCTTACTGTGCAGTAAACCTTCCTAATAGTGAGTAAATTTGCTACCTGAAAATGCAAGTAGCAAATTTACTTGCGATTACTTACTATTCAGTAGTACTCACATAGATACCTGACCAGGAGCAAATCTGCTCCTGGTCAGTTGGCAAATCTGCACCTGGTCAGTTGGCCACCAGGGAGATTGCTCCCTGCCCCCAGCAGCTTCCTGCTGCCATGGTGGACTCTGCCACTGGAGCCAGGCAGGGAGTATGTTCCTCTGCCCCGGCACCAGGGAGCTCCAAGCCCCCCACTCTGAGATCATGATTGGAGAGCAGTAAGCTCCGGGGGAATTCTTATCTCTCAGCACCACACAGGGCTTGGGTTGGGATATAAGGATCTCCCAGTGCTGGCCCAGTGGTCATGGAGCTGGTGCTGGGAGATAAGAATCTCTCAGAACTGGTCCCATGACTGGAGCTGGCACTGGGAGATAAGGATCTCTGACTGCTGGCCCCATGACCATGAAACTGGCACTGGGGAATAAAGATCTCCCAGTGCCGGTCCTTGGGACCACAGAGCTGGTACTGAGAACTCCCTGCTGGCAAAGGCTGGGGAGTCTGTTCTTCACTCAGATCCATTATCACGGACCTAGGTGGGGAACAGATTGGGGAGCTGAGCAGGGAACAGGTTCTCCAGCCCCTGCCAGTAGGGAGCTCCGAGCACCAGCTCCATGGCCGCAGGGTCAGCACTGGGAGATCCTTATTTCCAGCGCCAGCTCTGTGGTCATGGGGCTAGTGCTGGGAGATCCTTATCTCCCAGCCTGGGTTCCATGTGGTCCTGGGAAATAAGTATCTCCCAGCCCATGCTCCCTGATCATGATCTTGGAGCTGGGGCAAGGTGACATAGTCCCCACCTGGGCTCCAGTGGTGGAGCCCACCCAGGCAGCAGGCAGCTCCCAGTGGCAGGGAGCAATTTCCCGTCCCCTCATAGCTGGCTAACCAGGAGCACATTTGCTCCCGGTCAGGTGTTTACATGAGTGCTACTGTTCCCCAGCCTGTTGCTCACCCAGCTCTGCAATCATAGCAACTCCTCTCCTCCCCCACCCCAACCCGCGATCATGGAGTGGGGGTTGGGAATTGCCCCAGTCAGGGACAGGTCCCACCCCCACACTCCAATCAGATGATCAAGGCACGGGGCTTGGAAAGAGCTGCAGGAGTGGGGCAGGTCACAGCCCCCTGCCCTGATCTGCCAGTGGGACAGCTAGCACCAAGCTAGCTGCTAGCTGCCACACATGGATCAGGGCAGGGGGCTGGGACCTGCCCCTCCCTTGGAGCTCTTTCCAAGTCCCGTGTCCCTGATCAGGGAGCCGGGGCCAGGAGCTCCCTGCTGCTGAGGCAGAGGAACATTGTCTCCGCCCCAGCAGCAGGCAGCCCCCAGGGGTAGGGTGTAACATCCCAGCTCCATCCCCAGCCAGGAGACAGTTGTCTCCTGGGCCAGTGCTCCCTGCCAGTGGGCTAGCACTCAGGGGAGCCTAAGGGTCCCTTTGATGGCAGCAGGGGCCCTTTGTAGGGCCTGCCATTAGCAGCAGTTTTTCTCCCGCTTCCCTACATGTGTAGATACCTATCCGGGAGTGGCATACTTGTGAGTAAACTGCTCCTGCAACAAATGCACATGTAGACACACACAGTAAAGCATCACTGTCTATACATGTGTGGCAATTAGTGCACATTAGATTAGTCCAATGTGCCATTTGATAGTACCCATACATACAGGTACTAGAAAAAGGACATATTAACTAATGTGCTGAAGTGCACATGTAGACATAGACCAGGAGCAAATTGCTCCCAGTCAGTCTAGGCAGCAGGGGACCACAGGGGATGGGGTATGGGGGGGAGCTGTCTCTTGATGACAGACTGATCTAGACTAATCTAGAAAGTTCATACTGGCTTCCTTCACCACCTGCAAGCAAAGCAAGAGGAAAGATCAGAGTGCTGCAGCTGCTTGGCCATGGCGCATTGTCCCAAGTCAGCACTGCCCAGCTGGCCTGCAACCCCAAGCTCAGCATGGCTGGTAGCTGCCCCTGAAGCTGAGGATAGCTCCTCCTGCCCCTCCCTGCAGAGTGCAGGGCAAGCCCCATGCCCCCTGCTAGCCCGGGGCTGCCTCCAGTGCCTCCTGCCAGCCTGGGGCTGGCACCTGGTAGAGCCTGGAGCTCCCCCTGGTTGCTTCAGGGTGGCAGAGCAGGGCAGGAGCAGCCCTGGATTGGGCTGCTCCTCTTGGCCTCAATTCGCTTTCAACACGGGCACACCTGTAGACATGCACCTGGGAGCACTTTAGTGAGCCTGACTTTTCTGTGCAGAAAATTCAGGTGCATTAATTGCACATGTAGACACACCCATAATCTAATATTTAAAAGTCCCAAATTGTTTAGTGCCAAAACTGAGAAAATCCTTAATTCTTTGAAGGATTCCTGAGTTACCCTTCCCTCCCTTGAAGTGTAAATTCTGGCTATTAGGAGGAAAAAAGGAAGAACTCATTCTAATTCAGTTCAGAAACTAGCATTGGCTCCCTTTTTCATCTGAGACCTTTGGAGCTTTCTAAAGAGAAAAAATATTTTCACAAAAAGAGAACATCTGGTTCAGCTACTGTACTGTCATACTCTACATTGGTTCTAAAACATTCATTTTGACAGTTTGGTCAAGAATTGTGAATCAGTTCCTCAGTAGCATAAATATTGGGTTGCAGGCTTTGTAGCTTCTTTGTGAAGTATTTGTATTCTAGATATCTGCAAAGCCACACAGAATAGTACTCCATAATGGAAGCATCTAAATCAGCGCTGTAGCACACTACTCCTTAACTAGCCTGTAAACATTTACTTCATTAAATCTAGTCATAGTTTCTCTCATGAGGGATAATTTATATACCATATTTTCTTGCATACAGTACTTATTTCCACCCACAAAAACTAGCTGCTGGAAATTTCAGCATGCATTAAGAAAAATTGCCAGTACAACTTCTGCCAGTAAAGACAAAAATGAAAGTAAAATATACATATGACTCACAGTGAGCAAAACAATAAGGAAGCTCTGCTCGTTAGACACATCTACATGTGATCTGGACATGTTGTTACTGTGCAGTCATTTAGTACTTGTTAAATGACTGCACAATAACTGGCATTACTGCACAGTCTGGACACTGCACAGGTTTCTTCCCATGCTACTACACAATAGAATCATAGAAAAATTAGGGTTGGAAGGGACCACAGGATATCATCTAGTCCAACCAAAGCAGGACCATCCCCAAGTAGATCATTCCAGCCAAAGTTTGTCTAGCCAGGTCATAAAAACCTCCAAGGACAGAGTTCCACCACCTCTCTGGGTAACTGTTCCAGTGTTTTACTACCCTTCTAGTGAGAAAATTCCTCCTAATGTCTAACCTAAACTTCCCTTGCTGCAACTTGAGACTGTTTTTCCTTGTTCTGTCAGCTACCACCAGTGAGAACAGTCTAGCTTCATCAAACCCCACTTCAGGTAGTTGAAGACTGCTATTAAATCCCCTCTGTCTTCCCTTCTCTAGACTAAATAAGCCCAGTACCCTCAGAGTCCCATAATACCTGGATTCTGTAGCAATAGAGGAACTGAATGGTAACTGGTGCTCCTTTTATGCAGGTGCTCAGGGAGATTCAAGGAGGATGTAGGGTCACAATATGCATTGTTGTTCAAATGACTGCAACCCCAAACGCACATACACACCTAGAATGGGAAATATACTCACTTGTACACACGCGCAGAAACACACAAAAACAGCTGATCTCTTAAGGAACTGCAGTTTTTGCAAGGGAAGCGACTTTTCTTGTCTAGCTTTATAGTTATAGAGTAAGGTATAAAAGTTTAATATGAGTGTTACCTAAAATCTCAGAAACCAGAGGGCAAATAAAAGAACTACATTTTTATTATTCAAAAAAGATAAAAAATATTAATTTGTGGACCTTATTTATGATTTGGATGCTTGGGGTTGGCCTTACTGTTCAGGACAAAGAGCAGTAAGTGTAGTTATTTGAAAAGAAATTTTCATCTAGGTTTACAGAAGATAAAACATTTGGCATCAAACCTATATTTTTCTCCTCAGACCACCATGGAAACTTTACATTTCATTGGAAGCCTGAGCAATCACCACAGAGAGTATCAAAATGGGGAGCAGAAAGTTCCTTGCAGATGTTAACATGTGCTAAAGCATTTCACCATCCACGCAAATGGCATTAATGCCATAAAAAGAGCCAATAGGCAATGTTATGTTAAGCTTCAATGCAGATGAAAATTATATGCGATTTAAAAGAACTACAGAAGGGTATGTCTAAGCGTGGCAATGCTGAGAATGAAGTTTCTCATCTTCTGCCAATGCATCCTAATGAAGAGCAGAATTATAATTATATCTCAGTAGTAGATTCAGCAGCAAATGTGAGAGAATTGGTAGCACACAAATAGCTGAATTTTGATACCAGACTAGCAGCCTGAAACAATTAGTCTAAAGCCCTCAAACAGTCTGGAACTTGTGGTAGATAAAAAACAAAGTTATCTCATTTTCTGGGCTGAAATTAGTCTCCCAGCAAAGTCTGTGGTCCTAATAAGGATTTAATAAAGTCTAACTTTCTGAAGAGCTTGCAATCTGACACTGCTAAAGGTAGGAACTTTTGGGGTGGGGGGGAGAGTTTGGTTTTTTGGGGGGCAGGGCTTGGGTCTCACAAAGAAGAACTATGGTTTTCTTTTCAAAGACCTGAATCTTACATGGTACAGATCCAGGGTTGCAAGCTGTCCATAAATTTATGGGCAGTAAGTAAAAAAAAATAGGCTAAAAATCTGTCTATAAAAAAAAATAATAATAATTCTGCCTTACATAAAAACACTGAGTAACTAGAACTGGATTGAAGCTTTGCGGTTGGAAGGAAGCTGGAGGCAAACTGATTGAGCACGCCAGCACCACTTGGTATCTTAACAGGAGCACAATATCCTGCAGAAAGTATTTACTCAGGGCTTTGTACACCTCTCCCTTCCAGGTAAGTACTTCTGCTTCTGTCACTGTTCAGTTCCACCATCTGCCTATAGACTTGTTTATGTATCTGTGCTGAGATGAGGGAGTAGGGCCATCAGGATGAGGTTGGGGGATGGCCTGGGGAAGACAGCATTATAGTGTACAGTTGGGAGCATCCGGTTGTGAGGGCAACTAAGGGATCCTTGGGGCAGAAGCATGGTATAAAAACATTGTTGTAACAAGCCAGAGTTGCCAAACAGATAATTTTTTTTGCTGTTAACTTTTTACTGGGCACATCTACACGTGCTCCTATGGTGCCGCTGTTACTGTACCATCATTTAGCACTTCCAAGAGGAAGTGCTAAATGACAGCGCAGTAACAGCCTGTACTGTGCCGTGCCAGTAGCACGTGGTTATTTTTAGCTGCTACATCATTGTAGCAATGCACTATACAGAGGAAGCACATTGCTATGGTGATGTAACTGTGGCATAACAGTTTGTGCTTGCTGACATTACATTGCCATAGCGTGTTGCTACGGTGGCATAGTGTCTTGTGTAGACGCGTCCACTAACAACAACATTTTTTTACTTTTTTACTATGGTTGGTGTTAATTAAACCCCTAGATTTGAACCCAGCTGTTCTAACTGGGGTCTGGCAGCAGGGCATGGCAAAAGAGTTACATTTATATTAGGTAAAACATATCCATATATAGACATATCAGTATACAGACATATCAGTATACAGACAAGTCAGTAAAAAAATGTTTGTCAATAAAAAAATGTGGTTGTTTGAAAATTGTCAGTAAAAAAACCCTTTGTTTGCCAGCCTTATGTAGACCAAAAGCAGAAATGACAGTTTTAGACCTGTCAATAATAGGTCTTGTAATATAGAAGAGTCTTATTATTTTGCTCAATAAATTCAAATTTTGAATTAACACCTCAGTTAACCCTTAAGTTAAGGAATTAATTTGCATTAAAGGTGTGAAAAACATAAAAACCAATAAAATCAAAAGAAAACACATATGCTAATGCTAAGCTCAGAATGGAGAACATTAAAGATTCAGAAAAGAATCAGCGTTAATGGAGAGAGAGAATATTTTTTTCAGTAGATATGGAACTTGTTGCAGTTAACCCTGTCTTGCATTAAAGTTGAAATGTTGGTTCTGTTAGGTTTTCTGATATGAATGTGTGTTGACATTGAAAATGTGCAAATGTTTAAGTGTCAGTGATCCAGTGATGGCATTTCTGAAGCTAAAACAGGGAAATTCACTAGAATGTCTTTCAAGAGTTAATGAGCTAGGGATTGCTACCCTTGGGAGCAGTGGTGACTATTTCATTTATTTTGGGTCATCAGTATTACAGCTCTTACACCTGTTGCAACTACACATCTCTCAGCTCACTAGTCCTGCCTGCAACATAATACATAGTAAATAATGCTAATTTTGCATTAATATATATCTTTGTGTTCTTAATGAATCACCGGTGTTAAATAGTCCACAAATACATGGAGATGAAATGATGGAACAGAAATGTACAAACTGAAGTATTTGTGATTTTCTATTATGGTACCTGAAATTAGATCCTTTATGAGAACTTGATTTTGAAGTCATTATCCATAAAGTTACTTTTCAGAAGTACTGCCAAAACAAACTGATCTAGTCAGACAAGCTCTTTTAATACATGGAAAACTGTACAGTATCTGTCTTGCAGCTGTGTCAGCTTGCATGGAAGTTAACAGGGGGTTATGTAAACAGGATACAGATACGAACTGGCACAGTGTTTCTGTCAATTTGGTCTCCTTATCAGCCTTGTCACATGTAGTATTGTTTACATTTATCAAAACAAACAAATAACCATTTCGTAGAATGGAAATCTGGAAATACTGTGGGTTTTGCATCAGGATATTGGCTGCATATCAAACAAAATAAAGAATCTGCTTAAGTACACAGTGGAAATTAAAATGTTGTGCTAGTACCACTATAGCTATGGTTGAGAAAGCACTTTGATTGTAAGCACCTTTTTTCAGATGCATATGACTTTCTGAAAAATTATCTTTTTGGCTGAAATGTATCATGTTTATCTGCTGCAAAAAGGTGATTATTTTTTGAAAGTTTGTAAAAATTGTGGCTTGATGGGTTTGAGTTATGAGCTTTATAAAGGCACTTTTAAATAGTCTGGACATTTTTCAATAACGTTTTTCAATGCATGGTAACTGAGAAATGACTAATCTGTAAATTATTGCATTTACAAAAAAAAAAAAAATTTTAGATGACAAAAATGTCTTTCACATAATGAAATAAATTTTCAGTTTGGTGTACCACCAACATCTCATGAGACCTATAGCAGAATGAGTAGGAATGTTTGTCTGTTGTCTCCAAGATTGCATACAAAGCTCAGAAATAAGCAAGCAAACAACTGAATCTATATCATTGTCAGTAAAACTGTAGTTGCACATTACAATTAGCACATGCTAACTTTAAGGAATGTTAGTTAAAGTTAGCATGTGCTGTGGGCAGCCCCACATGAATGGTTAATACCCTTTATAAAGTGCACTGCTCTGATGAACCTTTACAGGGCTGGTGAGCAGGGGCATGGCTAAGAGTAGCTAAGTTGTCTCCATGCCTGCCTGGCTTGCCTGCTCTCTGGGGCA
>NW_005843004.1:0-13931 GCF_000455745.1 Alligator sinensis
GGCAGGGTTAGAGCCAGGGGCCCTTGCCATGAGTGGCGGGTGCCACCTTAGTCAGCTCCCCCAAAGACCAGTCAGTGACCAGCCATGGCCTACATGTCATGCTCCCACTCCCTGGTCAGCGCTCACAGGGGGCACCGGCACTCCTACCTGCCCTCTGCCCATTGCCTAAGCAGGGAGCACTCTCAGGGGATGCATGTGCACCCCTGTGCACCTACGTGTTGCCACTGGCCCTGGCTCCTAGCCATGCCCCTTCTTCTCACCGGCCCTCTAGTGTCAAGTCAGAGCTGTGCAGACAAGAAATAGTATTGGCCCTTAATGTGAGGCTGCTTATAGTACACTTGAACTTTACCACTTAGCATTCCACAGATTTAGTCTGTTTTAAGTGTAACACGTTACATCACCCATATTTGTGGGGGGGGGAGGGGTTTAAAACCATATTTGAATATCTGTAGAAAAAAATATTGCGCATCAAAGATTTTTCCTTGGGTCATAGCTCATGGATGAACAAGAATCTCTCCTGTATCTTTGAGTTTATATGTTCTCTATTGTTATAACCCAATGATTTTTAGTGCCTCGGCACATTGGAATTTTCCCGCCACATGGAGCTTTCTTTGCACGGTGGATTTCTCAGCTGCAGAGAGAAATCCCCGGTGCAAAGAGTTCCCACCACACACATGCAAATTTGTACCCCATTATTGGCTGATTCTAAATTATTCCTACGTGGCGGCTAGCAATTGGCTCGCTAGCCGTATAAAAAGTTAGAGCAGTTTCCGCCCAAGTTGGAGGACTCCACAACCATCTCGTGGAGAGCTCTGAGCGTGCCGTGGAGCCTAGCAAACTCCACATGTGTCTTGGAGGAGGACAGAGAGGCCTGATCAGCTCTTAGCCACTCCCTGTCATAGTGTAATTTGACGTATCCCCCCGTGTGAAAAAGCGCTCGTGGAGTTGTATATCGACGACTCATCTCGGTTCGGTGCGGTTCGGAAGAGATCTCACTTGTGTTTGTTTGTCTGCAACTGCAACTCAAGCAAGCTTCCTCCCTGCACTGTGACCATTGGCAGTGTAAGTAAAGCTTTCTTTATAAAACCAATATGCTTCCGTGCCTAACTCTACTCCGTCATGGAAAAACCACACCTGACGGTCCGGGCTACTGGCCATAGCCTTAGACCGCCCCTCAGTCCTGACATCTATAAGGTACAGTCTCTTTATAAAATAAAGAGACTAATGTTCTTCCTAGGATCTTTCTATATTCTTAAATTTAACCCTTAGTGCTTATATTTTTTTATGTGACACTAAATACATGCATAGTATTTAATATTTTTTTGTGTTTTTTTTTTTTCTGCTCTATAAATGTATTTCTGTTTGAAATCTCAAATTGGTTGGCAAATGATTAGAATGGTTTGGGCTGAACACATTTTTGTTTAGTGTTGAACTTTACTGCTCCTTAACACAAACACTAGTAAATAGTGAAGAGAGCACTGAATCCATATTCCATCTGAATCCATATTCAGCAAGTTCAGGCAGATTTGGATAGACTGGGGAAGTGGGCAGATCAGAATTGGATGCAATTTAACAAAGATAAGTGTAAGGTGCTGCACCCAGGGAGAAGGTACCTCCCAGCCTATAGGTGTGTTGGAGATTCTATTCTGAGGACCATGACAGTGGAAAGAGATCTCAGAGTCCTGGTTGACGCAAAAATCAACATGAGTTGCCAGTGTGATGAGGTAAAAAGCAAGGCTAACCTCACTCTTTCTTGCTTCAGCAGGTGCATCACGAGCAGGTCTAGGGAAGTGATAATTCCCTTCTATGTGGCATTGGTGAGGCCGCAGCTGGAGTATTGTGTCCAGTTTTGGGCGCCGCACTTCAAGAGGGACGTGGATAACCTTAAGAGGGTTCAGAGGAGGGTTACTTTTATGGTTGAGGGCCTGCAGGTAAGACCCTATGAAGACAGACTGAGGGACCTGAACCTCTTCAGCCTCTGCAAGAGAAGGCTGAGAGGCAATCTTGTGGCTGTCTACAAACTTATTGAGGGGGGTCAGTAGGGAATAGGGGACACTCTGTTTATCAGGGTACCCCTCGGGGTTACCAGAAATAATGGCCACAAACTGAAGGAGAATAGATTTAGATTGGACATAAGGAATACATTCTTTATGGTAAGGGTCACCAAAGTATGAAATGGGCTTCCAAGGGAGGTGGTGTTTTCCCTTACCTTGGAGGTGTTCAAGAAGAGATTAGACAGGCATCTGACTACGGTTACTTAACCCCAGTACTCTTTCCTGCCTGGAGCAGAGGGTTGGACCTGATGATCTACCAGGTCCCTTCTGACCCTAGAAATCCTATACGTGTTCTCTCAAGGACAGGTTTTAGGAATACCCCTTTCTTTTCCTGCCAGTCATAGTTTGTCTTTTTTCTGTTGCACTCAAACAGATTGACGAACTGAGGCAGCAAGTGACCAAGGGTACTTCCAGGTAAAACAATGGTGTGTCAGAACCCAAAGTTCAGCCTAAGTGTGTTTGTTCAATACATTGTGTCATATTAACTTCCTCTAAGAGCATTTGTCATGAATTAAAATACTAGTGATATTCCCCAGTTATCTACTTAATTCTGTTAATTATATCTACAAAAAGTCAGTGAAAATGGAAGCACATAATAGGGACCAAAGTATAGCTCTTAATTCCAAAAGTCAGCTTCATTCCCTGTACCCAGTGGAAATGTCTACACATGCCCCTGACTGTGCAGTTGGTACTGCACAGTCTTTAGTACTTGCTTTAGTAAGTGTGCAGTGCCAGCAGTACACGAGTCATTTCCAACCCTACATTGCCATAGTGACATGCAACGTAGTGGCGGCTTTGCAGTTAGTGCCCACCAATTCTATGTTGTTGTGGCATTGAGCTATGTTTCCATAGCTTGTCACTACACCAACATAGCATCTTATGTAGATGGGCCCAGTAAACCATTCATACCAACCCATGGAGCCTAATAGCAGTAGTTCTTATTACAGTGGCAGTGGATTGATGAATATGCAAGTAAAACCTTTGTTATCTGGCATCCTCATGGTAAGGGGATTGCCAGTTATGTAAAAATTCTGGTTATCTGAAATAACCTGGCAGGTTGACAATTTCAAAAACAGCATAAAGGGGCATTTTTTTTTTATTTTTTTTTTTTTTTATTTTTTCATGAAAATTGCACCATCTTTGACCAGATCTAGGTTTTATTTCAACTACAGGTACCCATTGATATTTTGCACAACCACATGTGCTTTTTGTAAATTTATTTCTATGGAAGCAGACTTGTTATTTTGAAAAATGAATTTTTGTAATGTATGTTTTAATGGGGTGGTTAGTCAATTGAAAGGGTCTCATGAAAAAAAAAACTTGGAGAAAATGAGTTCTGCTTTAAGATTTATGAAATAAACTGGTGTATTTAAATATGCAAAGAACAGGCACTATAGTTTGCAAGAATTTGTATAACCCTAGAATATGTACTCCGTGATTGTTTTATTTGGACCTTAGTTTTACAAGAAAGGTGTCCAAATGATTGGAGCTTTCTTTTAATGTGCAAATTGCTAAAGCTCTGTTATGCCCAGGAGAGGAGTCCAACTTTTGAAAGAAAGCCAGATCATTTGAAAAACAGGTGGGCTTTGCTCATAAGAACAAAGAAGCTTCTGCTGTTCTAATTTGTTTTAGCACAGAAAAAAAAATGTTGCATGGTCACGCCACTTGAAGATATTTTTTCTAGCTATTTTACATGAACAGGAATACTTTGTACTTTTTATGTCTTTCATCTGGGCACATAATCCCAATATGAGAAAATTATACCTATCTCACTCATTTTCAGATGAGTAAACTGAGTCCCAGAATATTTACTGAAAATCTTTTATTTTTATATTGATTCTGCAGATCAGGGATATCAAACATATGGCTGAATCCAGCCTATGGAGCTGTTCCATTCGGCCCACTAGGCTATTAGAAGCTGGGGGGGGTGGTGTCTACAGGGTAGCATCTACAGCAGAATTTGGGGCCCTTGTGCCTCAATGGACATGGACATTGGCAGTCGTGAGGGAATAGGGAGGGAAGGAAGGACTTTGCAGCTATAACCCTCACTCACTTTTTGGCTGATGCACCCCTACTGCTTTCTCTGAACTGCTGCTGATGAAACCCTACTACCATCACTTGCTCCTGCCACCCTAAGGCCCCGCCTGCTGCAACCCCACCATTGCCATACCCACCAGACTCCTGCTGCTGCCACTGGACCTACCTCAGCTGTTGATGGCCCTGAGATCCAGCCCAAGAGGAGCCCTGAGGTCCAGGTCATGTCCATGGCTTGCGATGAGTTTGACACTCCTGCTATTGGAAACTTCAGCTATCCTAGGTCTTTGAATTGCTCAGTATTTCTTGTGTAGTGGAGGTAGTTTTTGGGAACTTCATCCATAAATATGTCAACATTTTATATGCTCTCCTCCACTCCTCCAGCTATGCCTGAATTATGACTGACCTGGTGACCTCCAGAATTGAAAAAACACAAAACTCTACAGTCTGAGTGAAGGGATTAAAGCTGTAAGCTGTAATAGACTCCTCCATGCCTGATCTGTGTAGGTTAAGGATGCATAACACATATTAAACAGCAGGTTGCACATGCATTATTAAATGTCAGCCCTCGAGGCTGCTGTTGGATACTAATTAACTTCCCATCTTGATCTCACCCCTGGATCTTGGTTATTTTCTCAGCTTCCTGCCTGCTTCATACATATGTTCTGTGAACAAAGCATCCAAGCTTTCTCCGTGAGGTCCCTTGAGGTTCTTGGCAAGCATCTAGCAAATGTTTAGCCTAAAAAGCAGCCTTGGTATTACTCTGCTTTCTACTGCAAATTGCCTCAAAAGCGTTAGCGCCTGCCTTTCTATAGGGTGATTGTTTATTGAATCTTCTAAACTTGGGAAAAACACTAGGGAGGGATTCGACTTCCTTTTGGGCTCCTCAATGGCAGTTTTCTAGTAATTTAAGTGGCATTTTTGGCATGTATGCTCAGGC
Source organism: Alligator sinensis (assembly GCF_000455745.1). Classification (NCBI taxonomy): domain Eukaryota; kingdom Metazoa; phylum Chordata; order Crocodylia; family Alligatoridae; genus Alligator; species Alligator sinensis. Next base: position 5,029 of record NW_005843004.1, read on the forward strand.
TGCAAGTCTGTTACTCCTAAATGGTGGACCTGAAGTGTGCATGCTTAGATCAAAAACATGCAATAGGCTATGCACTGGCTGGGCAGGTACATGGATGTGTATGCAACCGAATATTGGACACATAAGTATATCTAAACAAAAAAAATGTAGCTGGCTAGGAACCTGTATTAACAGGGATTTGATGCAAGAGGAAAAGAACGTTTCCATATTTTAGCTAAACAAACAGAGTTAGCAAGGGCACTTGCTTATTAAGCAGTGGAGCTGGATTCTTAGGCTCCTTCTTACTTGGGGGTGTTTTGAACCTACAGCTCTCTGACTTTTAACTCTGCTCGTTAGAAGTCATGCTGTTTAACTTGCTTGTTATGGGTCACCAGCTGTTTCTGAAAATGTTTTGTCTTACTTATTCAAAAGCTAAAATATTTGGACACTTTATCAGAACTGTCAACGTGAGGTGGTCAGAAGCGAGATTAAAACTTGACAAAACACTCAGCTTCTTTTTTTAAATTATTTTTTAATGCTGAAATTTTGTCCAATTTGGTTATAAATTTTTTTTTTTAAGTATCACAAATCTTTTTAAAGATTATTTTTTAATCAGGTCTAGTCATAAATTGCTTCAGTTTTACAAATGCTTACTGAATCTGTAACAGAAAGTTGAGTGCCACCTTTTTAACTTACTATCAGGGGACTTATTCAGTCATTTGTTAGTGAGACACAAGCTTCATTATTTTACTGGCAGTCAAAATTAGAATGTAAATAAATAATCCTCCATTAATACAAGGAGCACACTGACACACTATTCATGCAACAAATCATAATTCCCTCTGAAAAATGATAATTAAATCACCCTTTTACAAAAAGATATAATTATAGTTATGGATTTATCAAGATCTTTGTATCTACTCGTAAAGGCATACATTGAGAGCACTGTCTTATCCACTGCACACAGTGGTCACGTGTGCACGAGATGCTTTACTACACAGTAGACTAATCCACTGCACAGTAAAGTGTCACCATTTACACATGGGCAGCATATACTGAGCCATAAACTAGTCTACTGTGCAACTGGCAGATTTACCATGCAATAGCTACTGCATAATATCACACATTTAGACACCTGACTGGAAGCAAATTTCTCCCAGTTGGCCCAGGCTGCAGGGGGTGGGGGAACTGTCCCCTGCCCTGGGAAGCTGCCTGCTTCCCAGCTCCTGCCCTGGTCTGCTAATCGGAGTGGGAACTAGGAAACAGATAGTTGCCCGGTGCAGGGGACAGTGTCCCAGTCCTCAGTCTGATCTGCCAATCAGGGCACGGAGTTGGGAGACGGGCAGCTGCACGGTGCAGTGGGCTGTTTCCCAAACCCTGACCATGCCAATCAGGACATGGGGCTAGGGGGCAGCTGCCCCAGAGGTGGGACATCTCCCACCACCCCTCAGAGCCCAGGTCTGATCCCGGTTCCCCCTGACAACCCAGGGCTGGCACCCAGCTGAGCCTGGAGGTCCCCTTGGATGCTGTAGTGAGGCAGAGCAGGGCAGGAGTCTGCATTAAACTGCTTCCATTGGAAGGAAAATTTGCTCTCTGCAGGTTCATATATAGACATGCTCCCAGGGAAAGCATACTGCATTTTATTTTACTGTACAGGAAGCTTAAAGCACATTAATAGCATGTGTAGACATGCCCAGTGCCCAACAAAAAATAAACATTGCAGTCAGGACTGAAATACCCAGTTAAAGTAAGAGTGGACCCCATATGCACTTTATGTACACCAGAGAATTACTACAGCTGGCATTACTGTAGCATGTAAGATTCCTAGTCATAGGCTAGGACCCACTGTGCTAAACTCTCTACAAACAGAACAAAAAGATGTCCCTGGTTCCAAAAAGCTTGCAGTCCAAGCACGAACTCCATCCTTACCACGTCTTATAGTAAGCAGAGTTAAAAGAACAGAAGTTTCAGTTATGCTGATACAATTATTTCTATCTGAACCACTTACTATGAGGTGCAAATAATGGAAATTTGAGTTGGTTGCCATTCCTAAAAAGCCACTCTGACCAACTAAGGGTTTCTATATTTTTCTTTTTAATTCTAAATTACCTTCCTGGGTTAAGTCTGCTAAAAAATATCACTGCAATTAAGTTACCTATCTGCAGAGGCCACCACTCTCTCCCTTACCTTGCACGGGTTCTGCTACATATACCACTGTAAGGTAGCTTTATCTATTTTTTTTTTTTTGTCAAATCTGCTAAAAATTTTAGCCAAGAAAACTTTTTCATAAACCCTGGCAACATTTACTACTGGCTGCACACTGACGGAATGGGGGCAAATGAAAATATGTACTGTTTCCATGACTGCTACTACTTTGTTACTAATTTTTTATCACTGTGCCTAGGTAGCATAAAATTTATGGCAGATATGCCATTGCTTTTCCACTTTGGTCCTCCAGGTGGCAGCGCAACCACCATTTCTAGTGCAGTCTGAAATTATTTTTGTGAAAAAAATTATAACAGAAAAAAACCTAAAAAACACACTTGCTTGGAAATAAAAGCATGACCATTTATTAACACTTTCACTTTTGAAAGATTTTTTTTTACCACTTTCCCCCTCAAATTACTTCTGAAATCATTGACAATTTTCAGTGACCATAAACTCCACATTTTCTTATTGAAAATTAAGTTTGCAGTAAGCTAAACTATGGAATTAAAACTATTGTGGAAAATCCTACATAAAACTGAAAATGATCATGATTCAAAACGTGAGATACTAAATTAATTTATAAATGTTGAACATTTTTGATAAATCTTTTTCTCATTTTTTAAGCAGATTTAATTCTTTCATACATGATCATGTGACGTCCTTCAAGTCAGTCTGTTAGCCCCCTTTTCAGTGGCCTTGCCTTGAGCCATACAGCAAAGCCAAATTAGTCCAAAAACCAACATGGGACTGATTATTAAGGAACACAACATGATAGTCTCAGACCTGCTTCACCACCCTTATAGGGAAGACTGTGCTTAAATGACTGATGGGGAAAAATTACACCCAGACCTGCTTAATCAGAAGTGACAGACAGTGTTCAGCTCATTTGGAGGGATAAAATACATATGTGCCTGCCTGACAGCACCTTAGCCAGACGTGTTTAAATGATTAAAGACATTGTTAATGAAGGAGTTTTGACTCACTAAGCAAATCATCCTGTTTTTCAAATGCTCAGACCACTTTGGCCACCTATACATGAACAGTGAGGCTGCTCTGATGTACTGTAATTACAGTGTAGTAATTACTGCATTCCAGCAGCCTCCAGCATCCCATGTATCAGTGTCCCTGTGCTGAAAAATGGCAACAGGGGCACTCGTTCGATGAGCTTTAGCTAAAGTGCCCCCACCATCCTTTTTCGTTGTGGAAATGCTTATACACAAGACAATCTGGGTACTTTAATTAGAGTGGCTCTCGGAGCTGCTCTAATTAAAGCACCCGTCTTGCCCCCAACTCCCAGAGCACATGTATAAATGCCATTTGACTGCAATGTTGTCTGTGTTTCCTGTACCAGACAATCAGATAGTCTTCTTCTGAGCATTCTCTGACTTGGCTGACACACATTATATTTATGGCACAATTAGTATGTTGATTGTGCCATAAGTAGCAATATGCTATATGCTCATTGAATTTATGATGCTATAAAATATCAAACCAGCCATAAAGATATTCCACAAAATATGCAGAATATTTTTCTGGTTAGTTTGTATGGTGCCATAAATTGAATGTGCAGCATGCACTGTCAGCATTGGGACCTGGGAAGCCCCCCGATATGGAATATGGCTGGGAGTCTGTTCCAGTCCCAATGCTGACAAATAGTGATTATCGGCATCAGGATGCAGGCTCACTGGGGCCGAGCTGATTTGCTGCCCTTCCCTGCAGCTCCTGTGGGGGATTTCTGGGCAAGGCTGGTTAAAGTACCACATTCTAGAAAACCTCAGGGCCTAGCAAACCTTAGTGGTAGGGTCTGAACACAGTTTTCCCTTGTCTGATCTGAATCAGGACCAGGCCTGCCTGGTGCTGGACCTCAATGCTTAGCTGAGCTTTGAGATATAGTAAGGGATAACCTCAGAGTCTGGGAAAAAGTCTTCCACTGCCCATCTGTGAGATCAGGCTGAGGGAAGCTCTGAGTCCTGAATCCAGCTGATCCTCTTCTCTCTGAATCCAGAATCCTCTTCTCTATCCCTAGAGGCAGCTCTGGATCTTACGTCTGGGACACAGGATACACAGCTATGGAAGAGGGAGCACATATACTTATTGGGGGCATGTCTTCAAGGTCAGGTTTACAAAACCCATGGAACTTAAAAAGAGGGTGGGTTTTCAGCCTGGGATCCCAGCTGCATGTCTACTTTTTAAAGGTCTGGGGCACCATGAGGTCAACATCAGGAAAAGATTACCAGTGGTACCTATGGGATGACTCCTTAAACACGCATGTGAAGCTGGGGATGAAGCTCTCCCATCTTGAGCTGTGCACCCCTTTAAAGAGGTGCCCAGTGTCCCAGACCCAAGACCTAGGACTGCCTCTGGGGATAGAGCAGAGGACATCTTCCAGCTTTTTAAAGTTCCCTGGTACCTGTGGAAGAAGCACCTGGGTAGTGGCGAGCTCTCCACTCCCCAGCTGCTGCTTTCATGTGTGCCATGGGTGCATCTGGACAGCAGGGAGCTCCTTACGTGGGGCTTGTCATACTAGCAGCTGGATGCTGCAAGACGGGGATCTGAGGAATTTTATGCCTAATTCCCAGAATGTCATGGACTGCCATGCTTATCTGGCATAGCAGGTCACTCAATTTGGGGAATGGGGCATAAAATTCCTCTAGTCCCATTGCCTGACTGATTTAATCTACTGCCAGCAGCCTTTGTATGTCATGTCAGTCTCTTTTCAGAACATGGCAAGTTACACCTCTTTCTGAGATGCAGTCATCTTCTAATATCTGCTTTCATTCCCGTCACTATTGCTCACTACCTCAAATGCATACTCATACACATATACATGCGCACACTCTCTCCCCTTCCTTTTAGCATAGATACAGTAGGTAAATTATTTACTTGTATCACCTGTAGCATCGTTGAAAATAGTTTTAATCCATTTAATCATGTAAACAAAATAAACATTAAAAAACAAAAGGCACTTAGGTCCCAACCCAATAACCTGATTTGTTTTTTCAGTTGCAAAATATCACCTGAATTTGGTTTTTCACTTGCAAAAAATAATTAAAAATAAAAGAAAAAGGAAGTCAGAGACTTCAGAGAAACACACTTTCCTTTGTCAATGATTTTAATTTGAAAGCATTCTGTGAACACAAATGACTTGCTGAGTAGATCACATGCCTTCTATTTCCTAAGTATGTGCTTCCCCTGAGAAAAGGATTGGTATTGCAATGCACTCCAAATACTTGTTGCACTGAATAATAGTAGGGTAATAATATTGATGCAAATTCCTTGTGGAGCTGAAAGCAAGGCAGACTGATGTTTTCCTTATGTTACTTGCATCAAGGTATCTGTAGGAATAGATTAATTGAAATTTGTGAACTACATTTGCCTCTGATTTGTCTCCCAGCTTTTCCAGGAATTCACCCAAGCCAGACTCATTTAGTATTATTGATCTCTTTGGTGGCCTGATGTTTGGAACTTTGGGGTTGCTCCTATTGTACTGGTTGTTTTTTTTAAGTTTCCACTTTGGATAACCTCTGTAGGATCTGTGCTAGGGATAGGAAGACTGTGAACTTGATCCAATATGTAGAGATTAACCAGGAGGTTAACTTCCTTCTTTATTATGCCAAAAATATTTGACTTCACTAAAGTATTTGCTTGAGTTGGGACTTCTAGACTGAATACACTATTTTCAGTAAAGGTTAAAATGTGCATTTTGGTATGCTTTTATAAGAAAGCTCAACTGAATTTCCTTTGCTAAAGGCAGAGCACAGATCCCACTTTACTCCTCCTTACAGGTAAGAAGCCTTTCCATACAGTTCCTCCTTGTTTTTGGCTGGTGCAGTGAGAGCTCCCCCTGCTGTTGCAATCTACTATAGCAACTGATTATATTCATTCTGATTATCCTGCTATATGGAATTACTTCAGGAAGTACACTCTTGGGGCATCTATATGTGCACTTCAATGCGGAGTTGACTAATTAGCTCCGCAGTAAAGCATCACTGTCTACACGCTGCAAGACATTAGTGCCTGAAACAAGTACTATCCTATAGCAGAGTTATTTACTCTACCACAACACATGTAGACAGTGACCAGGGTTGGCTGGGGCATGAGGGTGCCTACCAGCTAGCCCTGCACTGTAGCACCCTCATGCCCCAGCCAGTTCCTCCACAGCACATTGACCCAGGCTGACCCCCCTGGGACTCCCTGCCAACCAGGGCTACACTGCCTTGGCTCAATGTGCTGTGGTCCTGGGTGCACATGTAAATGCTGTGCTTGGGAGCAATAAACTCTGGTGCAAACTGTGCTGGAATTTATTGCATCACACTAATAGTACATGTAGATAAGGCCCCTGATATATAACTTAATCCCAAAATACAAAACCTTCATTTCCAGATCTATCCGTGAGATAATTTGTTTTGTTAGCTGAGTAGAAGACTAAATAAGAGAGATTTTCCTTCATGCTTATCTATGTTCATTTAAACATCTGCAGCACTTATTTCAAAAGAAGCACCCCAAAAAAGTAGCAGTTAAATGCCTTTTTTTGAAACTGAATCTCCAGCATTTTGGTCACATCCTGGTACGTAGATGTTGTATTCTTGTGACAGCTTTGATAAGGTTCTAATCAAATCCCATACACCATTTGAGCGAAACATGCAAATAACTTGAGCCTTTTGAAATGTTGTGATGACAACTGGGCAGAATGAAGGACGAGAATCAGTGAAGCGGAAATGCTTCTGTTCATTAAAGGCATGATAAAAGCAATCTCATTTACAGCATTTGTGCTAAGCTAGTCAGTCTGCCTTCCCCATGTCAGTAATTTTGCACTAGTTACAAATAGAGCTTTCAGATCCTTGTCAGTGAAACACTCTTTAGTTTTCCTTTCTTTCTTTGAGACAAAGTCATAGAAAAATAAAAATATATTGAATAGAATAGAAACAGCTGTTCTCAGTCTCAAAATTATTGGCAATTTGCTTATTCTCTTACTTTAATGCTACTTTGAAAGTATCTAAGGCATATATTTGAACAAGGAAATTGAAAGGACTAATATCAATGAGCTATGTACTCAGGTGATAGTTAGTGAATGCACAGAGCCTTCTCCTGGTAAGAAATGGAGGGTGGTTTCTTATCCTTGGTTTCCTTCTGAATTTTTGATGGTATAGGAGAGAGAGCACAGGAAGGAAAAAGAGAGGAATCTCAGTCTACAGCCTGCTCTCCCCAGTGGAAAGACCTGCAGCTTCTGCAAATGGATCTGTGGCTCATAGATTCATAGAATCTGGGGCTGGAAGGGACCTCATAAGATCATCATGTCCAGCCCCCCTGCACTTGGGCAGGGAAGACTGCTGGGGTCAGATGACCCTGGCAAGGTGTGCATCCAGTCATTTTTTGAAGATCTCCAGAGTAGGTGATTGGACCATCTCTTGGGGGAGTCTGTCCCAGACCCTGGACACTTTAACCATAAAGAACTTTATCTTTATGTCCAGCCTGAAGTGATCTTCTAGCAGTTTGTGACCATTGTTTCTTGTCTTCCCTTGGGGTGCCTTGGAGAACAGATGCTCCCCCATACCCTGATGATAGTCCCTTATATACTTATAGGCTGCCATCAAATCCCCTCTAAGTCTTCTTCTCTCCAGGCTGAACAGTCTCATGTCTTTCAGCCCCTCCTCATATGGCCTGCTCTCCAGACCTCTAATCATATGTGTGACCCTCCTTTGGTTTCTCTACATCCTTCTTGAAGTGCGGCACATGGAACTGGATGCAGTACTCCAGCTGCGGCCTCACCAAAGCCAAGTAGAATGGGAGGATGACATCCTTCATCTTGCTTGAGATACATCAGAAGATGCATTCCAGTGTTTTATTCACTCTGCCAGATATGGCATTGCATTTGTAGCTCATTCTGTAGTCTATCACAACCCCAGGTCTCTTTCAGTTGTGGTGCTGGCAAGTGTAGCACCACCAATCCTGTGTGTTGCAGATTATTTCTCCCTAGACGGAGCACTTTACATTTCTCCATGTTAAACATCATCATGTTTTGATCTGCCCACCTTGCAAGCCTGTCCAGATCAGCCTGTATCCCCAGCCTGTCCTCCAGTGAGACTGCACTGCCCCAGAATTTAGTGTCACCTGCAAACTTTGCCAGTATGCTTTTAACACCCAAATCATTGATGAAAACATTGAATAGCATTGGTCCGAGTCAATACCCATCAGTGAGCTGTTGTAGAGATTCAGCAACTGAATCTCCGAATCCGAGTTGAATCAGGAGACCCTTTAATTTCTCCAAATCGAATCGGAACCCTCTGAATTGATTTGGAGAGATGTGATGATTTGGAAATACACACAGCTTTAAATGTTTTTTCTATATACCTCAAGGTACCAGGCGACTCGTGAATGCTGAGATGGTGGGGCGGATGGAGTGTTCCATGGGAGCACAGGGGGGTTCCCACCATGCTCGGTGGTGGACCCAGAAGTGGACCAGAAGCACTTCTGGTTCACTTCCAGATTCACCGAGGAGCACATGGGGGGACCCCCCCCTCCCCCCGGCTCGGCAACTGGGGCTTCCTAGATCTGGGGAGGCACCTGGGGTCCCCCAACAGCTGATCGCCAAGCCAGGGGGCCCCCTGCATGCTCCCTGGCAGACCCGTAAGTGGAGTAGAAGTACTTCTGGTCCACTTCCGGGCCCACTACTGAGCATGCAGGGACTGCCCCTCCCCCCCCCCCCCCCATGCTCC
>NW_005843004.1:13962-25077 GCF_000455745.1 Alligator sinensis
AGTGTTCATAAGCCATGCCTAGTACCTCGAGGTATGTAGAAAAAACATTTAAGGCTGTGTCAATGGCCGAATTGCTGATTCTCCAAATCAGCATCGAATCTTCAGATTTGGATTTGACGAAATTGAATCAGGACAGTGATCTGAATCAATGTATCGATTCACTGTCCCTGATTTGGGCCAAATCTGAATCAAATATGGCCCATTTCGCACACTCCTACTACACATCTAAGGGAGAAAGAATCAGGGGAAAGGAGACAAGAGGGAGAGTAATGTTGGGCTTGTCTGTACAGCTACAATATTGGTCCTGGGGAGGATTGTGCTGAAAAACAGTCTGGGTCCACAGGCATGGAGAAGTTTTGCCAGTGATGCTGCTTTGAGCGCATCATCTGCAGCTGCTTTCAGGTCAGCCAGAAATGAGCGTGGAGTAGTCTCACTGATGAACTTTGGGTCTGGAGGATACCTGTAGGCTCAGGTGAGCAGAAGCTTGCTCCATCCCACCCCACCCTCATCAAGTTGCAGTGAGGTAAGGACAAACCTTTTGTATTGGAAAGGAGAACTCTGTTCTGGGAAGAAGGGAGCCTAGAGCCATGGGCCCTACTCCCAATGCTTTGCTGCCTTCAGTGAATTATGGATTTCATGGATTCATGGCCTTCCTGGAAAAACAATTCATACCTGATTATAGCAGTGCAAGGGAGTCTGGCTCCATAGTTGCATCACAGTCCTAGCTGGCTCCTGCAGGTGAACTATTCCGACTTTCCTGCTAGAAATCATCTCTGAAAATTAATTTCTACTAATTCATCAAAACAGCCTATGTAGCAACATTAATTTACAACAAAGATTTCCCTTTTGGTAATATTTCTTTGAGTTCACAAAACTAGTACAGCACTGCAATACCTTTTCCACTTTATAATTTTAACCAGGATTCCCCACAGTTGATGTTATTCAAAACAAATACAACCTCTTATTTTATTTTATTTTATTTTTACAACACAACTCTGCAAGGTGGTGTTGAGGGAATGCTGTGCTGTGTAGCAATGGGAAAATACCACTAGCATTATATACGCATGCTTTCTTTCTGCCATTCAGGTTTTATGCTTTCCAGCCTCTGTATTCTTCTTACTCATTTATTTTACATCATTTTATTTGGACATTTCTTTATCTGATCCCTCCCCTGGCTTTCTCTGGTGCCCACTAGGTGCATCTACATGTGCTCCCCACGATGCAGCTGTTACTGTGCCATCATTTAGTACTTGGCTTAGAAAGTACTAAATGATAGCACTGTTACTGCACCATACCAGAGGTGCATGGTAATTTTTAGCTGCTATGTGTCTGTAGCAACGTGCTATAATGAAGTAGCTCATCGGTAATGCAATGTAATGTCAGCATTGTAGTTTCTGCTTGCCGATGTCACTGTAGTGCATCGCTACGGTAACGTAGCATCTTATGTAGATACACTCACTGTGACCTACAAAGTAGTGGACATCTAATCTTTTCCATACCCAGACTCCCTTCCCGTTTAGCAAAATGGGAAAAATAGGGTGATTGTGAGCCTCTCTGGGGTTGTGACCTGTTGAAGTCAAATGGCATAAAGCAAACCTGCTAACAGTGTGAGTCAAACCTACATAATGATATTAAATTAGGCCAATGAGTTTACCCATAATGGCCTTCTGCTTTTCTACTTACAGACAATGATTTTATTAATGACTTTTTAAGCTGTGGCAAGTTTATTAAAGATGGACAGTGTATTGTACAACCAAAATAATAATCCCCTGCTGAAACATCCAAAGGAAACAACAACGTTTGCTACGCTAATAAAACCATAGGCACTTCTAATTCAATAATACCGTATATTCATTGCTAAAATAGATGGTAATCTTTTATCCATGATTTATGAAATAAAGCTATCAATCTTTAGCTTTCAGTACCATAACATCATCATATGGAAAATGTTCACTATTGTCCTCTAAGTAAATTAATAGGCAGAGAGAAGAGGTAACTTGAATCATGCATATAGCCTTTTCTTATACATAGTGGGCACGTCTACACGAGAAGCTATGTCACTGAAGTGATGAGCTATGGCTACATAGCTTCTCATGCCAGCGACATAGCATTGGCAGGCACTAACCATGATGCTGCTGCTGCGTCACTGTAGCAATTAATTATGTTGCTGTAGCTAGTTGCTATGGTGACGTAGGGTTGGAAATGAACCATGCACCACTGGAACTCCATAGTATCAGCTGGTTCTGTACAGTCAGGGGCACATGTAGATGCACCCACTGGGCATGTCTACACATGCATTTGATCCAGTCTAAGTTTACTCTGGTGTAAGATACTTTGGAGTAAGCACTTTTGGGCAGGTGACATATGCCAAAATAGGGAGCAGATTTGCTGCTCTTTGCACCAAGTTTCCTGCAGCCTTGCAATGGGCCCCTGCCTCCACCAGGGGGAGCTCTAAGCTCTGGCTGCAGCTGGCAACACCCAGAAGCCATCTTTAAAAGCCAGTCCCGCTCTCTGCTCAGCCACTTCTCTGCCCAAGAGCAGAGTGCCAAGCACAGAGGCAGCATGCAGCAGCTCTCTCCTTGCCCACTCTGCCACCTGCCGACCACGTGCCCTGCCGACCACGATCCCAGGGCTGCCACCACCACACAGCTCCCACTGGCAGAGATGCCCATGAGGGGCTTCTGGACATCACTGCTGGGCCTGCCATTGCCCTCCTGGTCCTCCAGCCCTGCCGCCTCTGGGCCTGCTGGGTCAGTCAGGCCAGCCAGGCTAGCCAGTGCTGCACATCATGCAGCACACCCGAGATGATGAGCAGTGGCTGGAGGCCTTCTGCATGACCTGGGCCACCTTCTGTGACCTCATGGAGAAGCTCTAACTCCACCTGGAGTGGCAGGACTGGCATGCAGCTGCCCATTCCCTGCAGACACCTGCCCAGTCCTCGCCCTTCTCCAGCTGGCCATGCCCACCAGCCTGTGGTACGTCAGCCACCTGTTTGGCATGGGCAAGGCCACCACCGGGGAGTCTATCCTGGAGGTGTGCAGTGCCCTCCAGAATGTGCTGGCAGACACCATGTGCATGACCCCCTGGCAGTGGTGGTGGGATTCCATTCCCTGGGATTCCCCCAGTGCATTGGAGCCCTGGATAGGACCCACCTCCTTGACATCTGCCTGCCCCATGGAAACCTCCCCTATTACAGCTACAGCGGCTTTCATGCCATGGTGGACAACTGCAGCGTCTTCATGCATTTGAGTGCTATCAGGGTGGGCAGCACCCATTATGCTTGCATCTTCTGGAACTCTAGCCTGCTGGACCTGGTGGAGAGCAGCCACTTCATGCTAGAGGTGCAGGACCTGCAGCTGGGCACTGTGGCCATCCTGCTCTGCTTCACTGGGGACCCTGCCTACCTGCTCCTGCCCTAGCTAATGCAGCCCCACACCAGACAGCTGGACCCCTGTCAGGCCCACTTCAGCCACTGCCTGGGCTGGACCCACGCCCTGGTGGAGTGTACCTTTGTCTGTCTCAAGGGACACTGGTACTCCCTCACCACCTGCCTCGAGTTTGCTGAAGACAACCTCCCCTGCATCACTGTTGCAGCCTGTATGCTGCATAACATCTGCTAGGCCTGGGGGAAGCTCTTCTGTGAGGCCTGGGTGGAGGCCACCCACAAATCTGATAATATTAGAAAATATTGTATCAGGTCTGTTCCATTTGGTATTTGCTTCTCCACTTCTATAGTATGTAACATTAACTTTCAGCTCTAGGACCATTTCTATAAGCTGTATGTGAAGAAAAAGAAAAATACCAGTTATAATTCCACTCTCTTTTTTCCTTTTCTTTTCAAAATGGCATGAAGGGAAATTTTTCCACTTTTGACCTACTACATTAAGGAGGCACACAGCACACACTTAAGGGTGCGTCTACATGTCCATTAATGCACCTTTGTTGCTGTGTATTATGTAGTACCTCTAATATGAGGTACCACATAGATGCACAATAGCTGGCGCTACTGCGCACTAGCAAAGATGCACAGTCTTTTCACGATGCTTAATGCGCAGTAGACTAATTCTTCTGCGCATTAGTATGGCTTTTTGCCATGACACGCTAATGTTCAATTGAATTAGTTTTCTGTGCGTTATCCATTTCGTGTAGATGAGCCCTTAGACTACTTCGGTAGAATGTCAGATGCATATTATATATGTTAAACTAAGACAGCCTTCTAATTATAACAGCTGTTAAAATTTTCAAAGAGGTACATTAATCTTTGTGAGTCTTTTAGGTGTAATATTGTGACATTAGTTGGCAGCTCTTTTCAGACTGAAAATCATTTACCACAGTGATTTTCACTATAGTAAAATTTAAAGAAGTTATAGTATTACATATGACAAAAAATATTACACCTTTGCAGCTCAGGCTGTCTGAATGCAACTTGTACCTTGAAATTTCCTATTTGTGTGATTATCTTGTTATAATAAATTGTTTATCTCATTGTTTCAGGACCATATGTCAAATTCCATTGAGAATACTAAGATAAAAAGAATGCAGAGTTGCATACTATTTATAGAAATATTTAATTCTCAGCATTGCAATATTTATTTCTCTTTGTAACAAAGAATGTAGTTGAGTCCAGTGGCTCCAACTAATTAAAAAGATGCAGGATCAATTTTCAGTTGTTTAACCTTAGGCCTGAATTGCACAGGTACTAAGACCCTCAACTCCCAATGATTTCAGACCAGTGAACATAAGATGACAAATTTGTGTTTTCAAATGTACAATTGCAAAATTAATATTAGGAGTCCAAGGCTGACAATTTTAGCCCAGACCAGTTAGGTGCCAATACCTGGTCTTACAAATTTGTTTAATATCCCATGTTTTGTGGTCCCTTTGACTTCAATAAGACTGCTTGCAGTATGCTTACACATAAATAAATCTTTGCGGGGCTGAGGCCTTATGTAATTAATTAAATAAGGATTTAGGTGTTAATAACTGCAATGAATAGTACATGAATGGATTCCATTCAAGAACCAGGATCTACACTGGGAAGCCATGTTTGAAGATACTGACAGCGATTTATACAAGAACTCAGTTAAACAAAACCTAAACAAACTACAAAGAACAGTCATCCTTATTTAAGACAAAAGCCCCAGAAAATATGTTCTTTACCACAGAGGGTAGGATAAAAATAATAGATTAAACTACAATAAAATGGGTTTAAATTACATCTAAGGGAAAAACTTTGTAATTGGAAGAACAGTGGGAAAATGGAATAAGCTGTCTCTAGAAGTTGTGGAAACTCGTTTACCTCATCTTTTAAAAAGAGGCCAGGCAGAAGGTAGGACAGGGTGGCACAAGTTTTTATATACTACAACCTACTTCATCAGATATACTTTTAATATACGATATATACACTGCTCTGAAGAGTAAAAGGACCACTTAGGAAAAATAAATCACAATGCAAGGCAATACTGAATAAAAATAATAAAAAAGGACTCCCCCACAGCAAATCAGCTGAATAAATGCAGGGAACAGCAAAGCTGCAAGGGAGATTCAGAGTCGGGGAACAAACAAAGGCTAAACTGGATGGAGAGGCTTGATTCAAAAGATAGATTTGAGAAACCAACAGCATTGGGAAAGGACAAAACCTTATAAGGGAAACTTTAGGAGGGTCCAGATACCAGGAGCTGATTTATCTGTATTGGCCTGTTTTTGTCTAGAGGAATAAACTCATCCCTGAAGAAACTGTCACTGAAATTCTATCACTGTTGAAATTCAATTGCCAACAAGATGGTTTATCAGTGGGCATGAATGATTAAATGTGAGCAACTGCTGAAGTGCTTTTCTGATCTGAAGTCAAAAGGTCAAATCCAATACATGCTTCAGACAAGACTTAGGAGGACTTTAGGCACCAATGTCCAAAACTGCATTTCCCAAACCCTTCTCTCACCTTGAAGGTGCCTAAACCTTGTAGGAACCTTTCTTAGTTCCCTGTTTAAGGTTCCCTTGGCACTTGTTGTTTGCTTTTGCGTATGTGCGTAAATACCCTGGCACAAAGAGCTGCATTCTTTTACTCCTGCCTGGCTGCATCTACATGAGATACTGACTGCACTGTAGCCCATGACTATTATGTAGCAGCAGCATGTGGCAGAAAGCGTGATGCAACACTACTGTGCAACACTACTGAGTAGTCTTGGGATACTGTGCAGTGTAACAAAAAAAGCCATTTGGCAATGCTATTGCGCAGTAACTTTGGTTACTGCATAGTCATTTAGTACTTGTATAAACAAGTAACAGTAACAGCTGTGCAGGCAGAGTCTTGTGTAGATGTGGCCCTGAATCCCACAGGGATTAAATCACCAGGCAAAACAGCATGTAAATCTTTTAAGGTGTCCAATTGGATTGGGCCCATCACAAAATGCACTTGTGGCTAAACAGATATGGGCATCTGCTGTTGGGAGGATTACAGGTTCTATATCCCAAGTGAATAGCAGTGCCAGAGCTCCAGAAAGGGACAGGGTTTTAGGTTCACTCCCAGGCTTAGCATTTCCTAGTTACTAGTGTCTAGTTCTCGGCTGTTCACGTGTTGCTTGGATTAACCTTCTCCCTGTACAACAAACAATAGGCAGCAATTCACTTCACTCTGGATTTTGGATTCCACTCTCAGAACCAGGCACCTAAAAGTTACGTGGCATTGCCTCTAACTTGTAGAGTCCCAAGACCTGTATTGGATCCAACCCCAAGAAATTACTGTAATACTGACCAGTGCTGGTGGCTGAGTCTGACTGGAAGATACAGTCATTGGATAAGAAATCATTTTAATTGAAACAAAATTGGTGATGGCAAAATTGGTTTTGTTCTTATAGAGAGATCGTGTGATGAAGCTCTGGATACCTAGGCCTTGCTCAAAGCAAAGCCATTTACTTAGGCTGTCCTTCACTTACAGGTTTCCTGGATCTAGTAAAAAAATATAAAGGTTACAGGGGAATATTTAAAATTGCTCAGAATTGCAGCTAATAAGCAGCTCCACTGGACTTCTCAGAACAGGTGTCAACCAACCAGACTACAGAAGGTAGCATATTTTCAAGCAATCAAAGAAATCTCTCCCTGCCAGCAGGTCAGGCAAAATTTTTTGGGGATCTAATTCATCTTCCCATTAGGCAGTTTCTGTTGTAAAATCTGTTGCTGGCTGTCCATTCATATCTTCCATCTTGCAGGGCAGCCGAATAGAGAGCAAGCAAGGCAATAGGCAAGGCAATTGAAGCTGCAAAAATCTAGTTCCAAGTCTTTGTGGTGCTGCCTCCAAAAACATGTCCATCATCTTTGTATTAGCATTGATGTATTGCCGGGAAAAAAGTGATTAGAATGTTACTGTGAAGTGCCTTTCAAGGAAGGTAAATACTGGGGAAACTGACAAAAATCAAATCCATGATATCATTAGAAAGTAGTAACAAACTGTGCATCACCAATTACTACAAGGAGCAAAGACAGTTTATTAAGAGGAAAAACTATTTGTCCTTGGTCCAGCTAATAATCCTGTTTCAGAGGTGCTGGCCAACCTGAAGGATAGCCAACACGGGTTTGTTGCGGGTAGGTCATGCCCGACCAATCTTATTTCCATCTGTGACCAGGTGACGTATCACCTGGACAAAAGGGAAGAGGTTGATGTTATATATTTGGACTTTAAAAAAGCCTTTGACCTGGTGTCCTATGATGTCCTCATGGAAAAATTGGGCAACTATGGCTTCGACTACTCCACAGTCCGATGGCTGGGAAACTGGCTCTGAGATCGGACCCAGAGAGTGGTAGTTGACAGAACCGAATCAATGTGGCACTCGGTGACTAGTGGTATCCCCCAAGGCTCTGTTCTCAGACCTGTACTCTTTAATGTCTTCATAACAGTTCTGGACACTGGTGTCAAAAATGGACTGGTCAAGTTCACTGACAACACGAAACTTTAGGGAACAGTGTCCACACTTGAGAATAGGCTGGTGATCCAGACCAACCTCAATAGACTTGCAAGGTGGGCAGATGAAAACCTGATGGCATTCAATAGCGAGAAATGCAAGGTGCTCCACCTCGGCAATAAAAACCCGCATCACACTTATAGGCTCAGCAATGCTACACTCACTAACACTATGACTGAAAGAGACTTGGGGGTCATGATTGACCAGAAGATGAATATGAGCCACCAATGCGATACCGCAGCTGGCAAAACTCTGGCTTGCATCTACTGATGCATCACAAGCAAGACCTAGGATGTCATCCTCCTGCTGTACTCAGCCTTGGTGAGGCTGCAGCTGGAGTACTGCATCCAATTCTGGGCTCCACAATTTAGGAAGGATGTGGAGAAGCTTGAAAGAGTCCAAAGAAGAGCCAAGTGCATGATCAGAGGGCAAGAGAACAGGTCTTATGAAGAGAGGCTGTGAGCTATGGGACTTTTCAGCCTGGAGAAGTGCAGGCTCGGGGATGACATGGTGGCAACCTATGAGTACATAAGGGGTGTGTATCAAGATCTGGGGGAACACCTGTTCACCAGAACACCCCAGGGGATGACAAGGTACAATGGTCACAAACTCCTGCAACACTGTTTTAGGCTGGACATAAGGAAAAACTTCTTTACTGTCCAAGCCCCCAAGGCCTGGACCAGACTTCCCCAAGAGGTGATGCAAGCACCTACTCTGGACACTTTCAAGAAACATTTGGACACTTATCTTGCTGTGTAAACAGTGAAAGTCCATGCATGTGCCATATGACTAGAGGTGAGAAGTTTCTAGAAGGTTTGAACTCTCAACCTTGATGAAATCATGACCTACTTTTAAGGTTTGGGCATGCGCAGTGTATAATGGTAATGCAACTGTTTATCAATGTTGATATGTTAATCAATAAGTGTGGTGGCGAGGTGCCCCCACAGGCTCTTGAGGGACAGGGAAGAGAGCCTGCAGACCCCAGACCCAGAGAGCAAGCCCCCAGAGGGGTGTACGTACCTCCCAGAGAACAGCGGGAGCAGGAGCTGCATTTGCGGCTGCAGCCGCGCGAACTGGCATTACGCCGGCTGTGGCATCACCTGTTCCTGGTGAGGGGAACAGCTGAGCCAATCCCAGTGGCCATATCGGCTGCTGCGGGAAGATTCAAAAACGCTGGTGGAGCGGGGAGCGAGAGAGAGCTGGAGAGAAAGAGCATAGGCTAGCAGCTCGTGAGGCGAGCTCCAGCACGGGAAGGAGACAACCCAGCCTGCGAGGCTCCAGCAGGCAGCCTAGGGAAGGGCTTTAAGCCTTCTGCGGGAGGCAGAACAGGAGGCAGACCAGGAGGGCAAGCAGAGGCACTCTTGCAGCCACCTGGAGGGGCTTACACTCAGGAGGCAAGGGAGCTTCCTGCTTGTGGTAGGGGAGAGGAAACAACTGAAAACCCGAGAGGGAGCTGGAGTAAAGGGGATAACCCTGCAGCTCCTCCTGACTCGGAGGAATATTTTCTATAAAAAAAAAAGATATTCCCCAAGGAGGGAGGGAGAGTGACCAGAACCCCAGGAGCCGGTCTGAGGCCATCATACGAGGCCAGGAAACATCTATAACACATCACCCAGCAGCTGGCGTGTGGACACGGTGTAGGGGAGGCAGAGCCCCGTGGAACACCGTGTCAGACGACCGTGAGTACCACTGTCTATCGGGATACCCACCCAAGCTAAGATCTCCACTGTAGACCCCTCTTAAAGTGCGTTTAACATCCAAGTTGTGGCAGGCGAGTTGAGGGGAAGGGCAAACCCCGATAGACTGGGTGGCGAGAGGGGCGCAAGCCCCACAATAAGGTAGTTATGATAATATTGCTCCTATTGGTTTGAAATAGTTTGAATTGATTGGTCCTTTTAAGTACTGCCCAGGTTCGAATTTGATTGGGTATTGTGAAAAGGGTGATGATTGGAACATTGGGTGAGTGACAGGTGGTGTGATTAGCAGGGATCCTGGTTTTCTCTGATTAAAAATTGCAAATTCTCTGATTAAAAACCCAAAATCCATGATAAAAATTAAAGCCCCCCCACAGCCCCTCTCAGGGCTGCTGGTGCTCCACACTCCCCCCCCACAGTCTCAACAGCCCTCCTGATGCCCCTCACAACAGCCCCCCAGACATGCAGACACAGACACTGACACTCACCCCAGCACATAAGTGTGTGTGGGGGGGAAGGGGCAGGGCAAGGCAGGGGAAAGGGAAGGTGCTGCGGGGGTAGATCATGAAGGAGGGGAGTGTGCCCCTGTGCCCACTCCCAGGAGCAGGGCCGGGGGTGAGGGCAGGGGTGCTACTGTGTGGGCCATACACATGCTGGCCAGCCTGACAGGAAGTTCACACACGGAGGCCGCCACTGCATCTCTGCCACTGCACCCTGGGCTACCATCCCACAGCCACCTGCACAGCTTTGTGGGCAAGTGGCACAGGGCGCGTCGGTGGCAGTGCAGTGGCAACAACTGTGTGTGGGCCACATATGTGCCACCCGGCTGGGGGGTGAAACGGGGGACTTGCATGCAGTGGCGTGCCCTGCAACCAGCTGCATGGCTCTGCAGCAGTGCGGGATGGTGGTGGCTGCATGCAGGATGGGGGGGCTTTGTGGGCAAGTGCTGCCACCGCAGAGCCATGCCCTTTGACCCAGGATGCTACAGCTAAGTGGGACTTGGGGGCTGTGGGGCAGGGCTGGGGAAGATGGTTGGGAGCTGAAGGAGTGGGGGCGTCTGCCAGCCCCAGGTGGCACATCACAGCTGAGAGCAGGGCCAGGGAGTGAGGGCAGGGGTGCCTCTCTGCAGGGGGGCTTTGTGGGAAAATGATGCGGGGCACAGTGTGGTGGTCCCTGCAATGTGTGGGCTGCACACATGCTGCCCGGCCACCTGCCCAGGGGAGGGGGAGAGGGAGGCTGGCATACAGCTGGAGCACATCTCCGTGGCTGGCTCTGCAGCCATGGTGAGGGATGGGAGCACGGGGGGCTTGGGCTCGCAGGTGGCGCTGCCACTTACCTGGAGGGCCATGATGGCGGTGATGGCTGCTGTGTACAAAACCTCTCGCTGCTGTTGCAGAGCTGTGCCCAGAGCTGTGGGGCCAGCCGCTGGGCAGCAGCGGCAGGCAGGGGGGGGGCCGGGGGGG
>NW_005843004.1:25087-26079 GCF_000455745.1 Alligator sinensis
CCCCCCCCCAGCCGCAAAGCTCTGAGCATGGCTCTGCAGCAGCAGTGGGAGGTTTTGTAGGCAGCAGCAGTCATCACTGGCATGGGAGGCTGCTGCCACTTACGTGTGGGGCTGCCTGTGCCAGTGGTGACTTCCACTGCATACAAAAACCTCCTGCTGCTGTTGCAGAGCCATGCTCAGAGCTGTGCGGCCGGCGGCAGTGGCACGGTGCGGTGGTGAGAGTTGGAATGGCTGCATGCCATCCGGCCACCACCACCTCACGGCGGCAGCGGCACAGCGCAGGATGGTGGTGGGGATGGCTGCAATGTGCCACCTGGGGCTGACAGTGCAACCCACTCTCTCAGCCCCCAACCATCTTCCCCAGCCCTGCCCTACAGCCCCACTTACCGCCATGCTCCAGGGGCGAAGGGCGAGTATGAGCCTAAGTCCAACCTTGGCTGCCTCAGAGGCTCAGGCCCCGCCCTCCCCCCTCTCCCTCTGGCCAGGGCTGGGGGTTTCCCGCCCATTTTGCAGTTGGCTCTTGCAGGCTGGAGCTGTGCTACCCTGTAAGAGCTCTTTGCAAAAGCGGAGAATCCACGGATTTCTCTGCTAAAACGAGAAATCCGTGTTTTCTCTAATAAAACCAGGGAATCTGTGATTTTGTCTGTTTTTCTGTGGGAAATGGAAAACCCGGACCCCTGGTGATTAGAAGGCTATAAATCCTGTATGGAGCAACCAGCAGGAGCTCTGGGGGCTCAGGCTCAGGCGTGGCCTTACTCTCACTCTGGCTGTACAGTCTGGGCTCTCAGGGTGTGGGAGTTCATCGAGTGCAGATTCCTTGCTGTGACCTGGTCATTGGGATTGAGCTCATTGAGGCTAACCTGTCTCTTACACTTTCATTTGGGCTTTGGCTATGGAAGCTGCAGTTGGGTAAAGTATCACCCATTTTCTATTTGAGGTGCTGAGTACCTAAGCAGGGAAAACAGAGAAATCCTCAGGGACTGTCAGAGGGT
>NW_005843004.1:26110-26856 GCF_000455745.1 Alligator sinensis
CTGACTAGGCCCAGGGTGTTCTTGCTGCCATCTCTGGTTTCTCAGTTGTCTGTGAAGTTGTATAGCAGTTAACTGTGTAGTGACTGAAGCTCATTGTAATGTGTAGTTGATTAGTTGTGTGACCAAGGACACTGGGTTTGGGATGTGCATTGGGTTATTGTCTTGTTGGGTGCATTTTATTGTGTTGCAGCTCCAGTGTTACAGGAATATTTAATTGGATAGTTGTTGTGCAGGTTTTGTTGTGTAATACAGCATATATTGCTCAACCTACCTGTGTTGTAGTGTGTAACTACTCTTTCTAACTCTGAGTGGGGTCGGGCAGTAGATCAATGCTCAGGGAATTAACTTACTTTAATGCCTCGAACCTGACTACCCGTGCGTCATAGAGGATTATGACCCTCTGGATTAATTAGTTAATTATAATCCCCATGATCAGTCCTTCAGCTGGGATCCTTTGACCCTTTGCTCCTTGGGCAGGGGGCTGGACCCAATGATCTTATGAGGTCCCTTCCAGTCCTAATGTCTATGCAATCTATCAAATCACACTGTGGGCTATGTGGCACATTCAGTCCACATAACTGACAGTTAGTTCTTGAAAAATGCCAACAATGGAAACCTTGAACATCTGCTTCTCTCAAAAAAAAATTCTGTGCTTTTACCTATGCAGAACTTTGTAGTCCATAACATCCTCCTTGAATTAATTAACCATAAATCTATTAACATCCTTCTTCAAGTCCCATTCCTGC
>NW_005843004.1:26887-55942 GCF_000455745.1 Alligator sinensis
AGCCAAACAACAATGGATAGATTATGCAACCAATTGGGCATAGTGATTTTACTAGTTTATTCATTAACACTAATTAAAAAATAATATTTAAAACATTCCATGGAACCAATGAATTTCTATAACAGCTAGTTAATTTTTATTGCTCTCATTATCCCTAATTTGGTGGCACTTCCCTCCTCTTCTCACACTTCCACACTGTGCCTTTTCTCCAATTAGATTATAAATTATTTGGGATAGATACTACCCCTACTGGTATGTGTTTTATGGTGGCCAAACACAATGGAGGATGGCTGTTTATTGGAGTCTTATTTCTATTGGAAGTTAAGCATTTAAATAATAAGTTCTAATGCAGAAAAGTTATGATGTTGATATGAAAATGGTGAAAAATTCAGCAGATTCCTGTGGTTCCTAGATACCACAGTGATTCATACTGCAGACAGGTGTAGTAGCTTTTTATGTTGTTTTCCTGAACTATGTCCCATGTATTTCATAGCAGAACTGGACTTTTAATTGTGAAATGGTGTTTGTATTCCTGTGAGGCCTTTTTACTTTAGAACTTTTATCATTAGGTTTTTGTCCTAATTGCAGAAATATTATACTTTTAAAAACCTACAGCTATTGCCAGGGGCACACTCTCTTTGATTACTTTGGTATTCATTTTGTAATATCAAGGGATAATGATCTTTCCCTGTACATTTTATTGGGATATTTCTAATTATATGTATAATTCAATGTAAGACCAAAAGCCCTTGTTAATTGCTTTTGTTTGATACTGAACTTTTCTTTATCGTTATACTTCATGTAGTGTTCAGCAATGCTTTTTTCCCCCCAAAGTGATAAAAAGTTTTGTTAAGTGTTAACAACCTACAGTAGATCAAAGTAACTTCCTGTTTAATGTGTGTGTCATGTCTATCTCTATCATTTCAAAAACATTACAGTTCCTTGGCATGAGACTTAGATCCATTTATAAGACATTAGATAAGTAGGAATATGTGATTTATCCACTTCATTCCACTAAGTATTCTGCCTATACTGGTCTGTGCATCGTTTTGCATATTTCTTATTTGCAATTAACTCAACATTTTGTGTGAGCAATTGCAATGGAAGGAAAGATTTGCATTAAAGATGACCTGCCAGCATTTAATAAAAAATAAGTGAATGTACTCCATTGTGGTGCAAGAGGCACTGGGTCTTTCAGAGAATATGGGATTTTAGGTACCAAGGTAAAGTTATGAGCAGCATTGGGATTAATTTAGAAGTTTAAGTTTTACTGTAAGTCAAAGGCACTGAGACTTCTCAGCATCCAGGTCTCTTTTGAATACTTAGCTTCTTTTAACATTTTGCCTCCTGACTCGATACCTGTTGAAATCAAAGGGAGTTTTTCCATTGGAGACTTGAATCAATTCTCCATCAGGCTGTTGATATTAATTTGTGGTAGCATTTAAGCATGTTCTCAACTTTAAGTATGTGCTATCCTAAATTGAAAAGTGGAGGCAAATATTACTTCTATAACTGGGTTATGGTTGGGGAATAGGCTGACTAAGCTTGAGGTCACTAGAATTGTTCTTTACATATGGAATACATAGAACTGTTTGTATTGGGAGAAGATGAAAAACCCATATATGTTTCAATCCTTTCTACCCCCCCCAAGCAGCCCTCATCTCGTGGTCATGCCAGATATGACATTTAGTTGCATTTTAGGGTTTCTGGAGCCCACACACAGCACCATTTGTATAAATCAAATTATCTATTTTAGGGCATCTTTGGGGTGGGACTGAAGAGTTTCAAGAGCACTCTTTTTCCTGCATGCTTGACTGTCATGCAAAAATCTCCTTGGTGTAGTGGAACAACAACTTATTTCTATCACAGCTAGCCAATTCTTATTGCTTTCCTCTTTAATTTGGTGTCACTTCCCTCCTCTTCTCACACTTCCATGCTGTGCCTTTTCTCCAATTAGATTACAAATTTTTTGGGATAGGTACTACACCTACTTGTATGTGTTTTATGGTGCCCAAACACAATGGAGTAATATGTGTCTTTTAGTTCAACCAAGGATTTCTTAGCTTTGATTACTAAATAGAAAGGGGCCTGTTTTTTTCTTTTGCATCTTAGCATTTTGTCATTTAAACTGCAACTATTTTATCTGACAACATGTTGCTCTATTAGAGCACACCATATACCATTTATAAAGTAGCAATTGAAATCTGGGCATGAAACATCACTTTGAGCTGACATAATAATTATGAAATATTGTTTCCAAACAACCTATAAATCTGTACACATTGCTCATTGATTTTTCCATGGAAAATTCAGCAAGGAATTGGAAAAAGATTGTTTTAGTTGGCATATGGGAAAGTGAGAGCTTGAATGAATCTGAGTTTGGTTTCTGTAGATCAGGAAGTAAACTAAAGGCACTTCCCAAAGCAGTGACTTAAAAATATGATGCTGGTCCTGCAGGAACCAAGTTAATCATCACTTTCCCCATAATACAACATTCAGGAAGCATGATACTATCATACTCAAACATGCAGGTGTCAAAATCCATTGATCCCAATGATGAAAGGTGCTTCTTTCACCTGCTTCACCTGGAATTGATCACTTCTATCAGGAACCTGAGCAGTGTGCTCATCATGGGTATTTTCAGCGCCAGTAACAATCATTTTACATAACACATCTTGCACACTGCTTTACGATTTGAGGCCAAATTGACCCCCACTGTCTGTACACCTGTTCTGTACTACACTGGTGATGCATGCACACACAAAGCTGTCCTAAGCGACCAGTTCAGGATTGCCTTTGGGGACTTCAGAGAATTTCTGTGCTGTATACTAATTATATGAGAAAGACTTGACCTGTGTTCATCTTAAGACTTGGTTGAGGCGAGGGATGAAGGGTGAAAAAGTGCTGTACACAAAATGGAGCTTGCTTATGTTCAAAAATCAATTTTTTGTGGTATACCTTATGGCTCCAAGTTTAGGATACTTCTAGATAATTCCAGATGCCCATAGATTTTGAGCCTGGCTTTATAACAGTGGTATAGTTCAGGAGTCAGTGGAATTCAGAGTTAAGGGTTCAGTTCTTTCAAATACTTAGAGTTGGGCCTGTATCAAAATGTAATTTATAACCCTTCCTTGCATATCACCCTTGGATTAGATTTAATCCCTGTGGGCATGTTTACACATGCTTTTATGCATGCCTAAACTTAATGTTTAGTTGCTTAATGCACGTTAAGGAGACAGGTGTGTGTCTACACATGTACATGCTAAGGCTTAATGTACCTTAGTGTGTCTACATGTGCATTAAGGTGCTTTATCATTTCAGGCCTAAAATTTGATACTTGCTTTTGCAGGTATAAAATTTAGGTGCAAATAGCCTAAAAAATCACCATTTTTAAGGCATGGTAAGGGTGCGCATGTGTAGACCTGCACCCTTAATGTGCCTTAAATATGGCTAAAATGCCTTAAATTGGCATGTGTAGATGCACCCTGTGTGCAGCAGCTTGCTTGAGTGGAGCTTCAGAAACTGACAGTCATTTTGAAAGGTGGAGTTCTGGATTGCAGAGATATGCAAACTGAAATCAGTACTGGGCTCAGGCTGCTTTTGTGCTAGGGTGATGTAATATTTAAATAAAAAATAATTTAAGCATCAAACATGAGCTCTCTGTGTTGGTAGTAAGAACAGTTATGCACCCTCTTTTCATGAGCTTATATTTTTTCCTCTCATATTGAGAGCTGAGGTACTATATACTTTTAACAAATAGTATGTACATATGAGAGAATTTTCCAGCTACTTCTTAGTTATTAAAGAAAGTTAAAAAGGGTTTTCTCACTTTAAAATATTGTTGTGGGGGTATGAAGAAAAATAGAACTGGCTATAATTTAGAGCTTCATTTGGAATATAAATAGGTCTTCATGAGCAACTTGTACTTTGTAAAGTTTGAGAGAAAGCTAGCTCCAAATGACAGTTTTCTGAAACTGCATTTACAGTAGAAAAGTTTCATTTTCTTTGTTGCAGCCTTACTGATACATTGACATACATTGCTATTTTATTTATAAAAGTATAGTTAATCCTTTATATTAAATGGACTGTGGTAAGTTTTTAATTATATTGTAATGGCTCGGAATCAGTGCCTTGCATTTTTTTTATATGATTTACTGGCATAATTAGCTACTGTATGGCCCCCAAATTGATACACCTTTCAGAGAAAAAGTAGTAAGTCGCATTTGAATGGAACAAATCTCCCTTCCTTTGTCTATGGTATCTCTGCTAACAAAGTTCAACAAAGGCTGAGCTTAAAATATTTTTTAGCCACTCAACAGTATGGGCACTTGCCTAATCTTCTTATTTTACTTGAATTTCAGAACTAATTGCACACTTCCGGATGCACTGAGATCAACATTCAGGCACAGCAGACTGAGAGAGGAGGAGAAGAAAATGTCCTTATACCACTTCTCTGGTCTCTCAGTCCTGGGTCCTGTAGTCTCTCGTGTATCTTGAAGCCCTTTCTAAATTTCAGAACCTGTTGCAGCCCATGATTTGGCAGACTGCCATATTCTGTCCTGTCCCTCTCCCATTCCTAACACTTTCCCCGCTACCCTCTTCACCCATGCCTTATTCTGTACTTCAGTACATAATCAGTCTTCAGGTATGACCAATGGGGATGTATAAGGGTGTAGTAAAATATACTTTGTGCCATATCAGAGTGGAGCTGAGCATCCTAAAAAATACTTAGAAACTCAGCCTGCTGCAGCTTTCTGAACATCTTTTCTTCTTTGGTTTGTTGTTTAGAGACTCATTACTTAATGTCCAACGAAATT
This sequence comes from Alligator sinensis, assembly GCF_000455745.1. Classification (NCBI taxonomy): domain Eukaryota; kingdom Metazoa; phylum Chordata; order Crocodylia; family Alligatoridae; genus Alligator; species Alligator sinensis. The sequence continues at coordinate 31,705 of NW_005843004.1, forward strand.
TTGCTTTGAAGAGGAAAACCTGACACTTTCTTATGACTGCACTCTAATTATAACACCTCTAAAAACAACAGTGTTGGGAAAGTAGGAAGTTGCTAGACTTATAAAGAGCCTTAATTGTCACCTTCCTTTCAGTTCTCCATTTTTCTGCAGACTCTGCATTCTGTCCTATTATAGTTTAATGCTGTGCATAGAGTATGGATCCCTGCTTTTAATTAACTTCTTTTTGGTAAACAGATATTCAGATGTGGTTTAGCACTGCAATTAGAACTGTAGGGTTAGATTTTAGTCCCACTGTGCTAATTAAAATACTTTTGAGCTCTGTTGTGCATGCATTAAAATGTCAAGGAATTGACAACCCATAAGTGAAAAATTGATCCAATTATCAACCCAGCAAGATGGCTTGTTTTGTTTTGTTTTTTTCCAAGAGATAAGATTTATTATGGCCCTTAGAAATACAGATGTTTATATCTTTGCGTTTAGTAATTGAAATTCATTTAGCTTTGCTGAACTCCAAAATTATTTTGTTATAAAGGAGGATGAACTTGGTGAGAAGATGTTTGGGCACTCTTGCAATCTACATTTTTCATTGGAAAATAAATAAATTATTATTTTACCCATTATTTGGGGAAAATAAATGATTATTTTCCCCATTATTTGTTATCCCTTTCATGAAGAATTCTTAGGTTATGCCCATACAAATAAGTTATAGCAACTTAAGTTATGGTATGAAAGTAAAGCACTTTAGCAACCCTGTAAGAATTATTGGCATGTATGTTGGTATCCCTTGGTAAATATGAGGTAATTTTCCACTTTCATTGAGGGATGATTGGTCTTGCCGTTATCCTGGGGCAAGAGTGTGCACATAAGCAGTCACAATAGAGTAGCTGACCTGGTATAGAAATCAGACCTTAATGCAACGTGCAGTAAATGTTCATGGACTGATCTCTTTACCTTAACCATAAAAATGTCACTAAAGCCCCAATATAAAAAAGACAAGGTTCTGCTTAGGATTGTAGCCTATCTGTATTGTAACTAGAGATGGAGAAATAAAGGTAAAAGGCTCTTGAAAATATCAGGTCAGATTTTAAAATGATTTCTGCCTGCGCTTATTTTCATCCTCTTTGTGTTCTTTTCCTGTAAATACTGAGCAAGTAAAAAAAATGGTATGAATATTCAGAGACTGGCATTTTCAAAGTCATTCAGCAAATCCTCCTGTATTTACACAATCCAGCTCTCAACGGTTTTTGACAACAAGGCTTGTATGTTAATTCAATCAGGAAACAAGGACACCACCATGTATTATTTATCTTATCGATTATAAGTCAACACAGTTAGACTAACTCAGTTTTGAACATTTGGATACAGAGATTCTGAACTTCAGACTACTCCCATTGAAGTCAATAGGACAGATCTTTTAGCCTGCAGCCTAGTCAGTTGTTTCCTACTTTGAATTTACCCGTGTGATTCATCCATCCTACCTGCAGGACTTCAATTTATCCTCATTGAATTTCATTGAATTAATTTCTGAACATTTTTCCAGTTTATCAAGGTCATTCTGAATACTAATCCCATCCTTCAGAATTTCTGCAACTTCACCCAGCTTTGGTGTCATCTGAGCGTTTCCTAACTATGCACTCAATCCTAGTCTTTGAGTCATTAATGGAGATATTAAACAGTAGCGGACCCAGTACAAATCCCTGAGGGGCCTCACTCATTCCCTCCTCCCAATTAGACAGAGAGCCATTGGCGACTGGTTTTTGAGCACAATGATCCAAATGGTTATGTACCTTAGTGCTTTTCTCTGGGCTATATATTTTTACAGTTATACAAAACTTACCATAGGGTGAAAAGAGAGGACACACACACACTACAAAGTACCAGACCCCACCTTATTCCTAGCTATAATGTGTTTAATTCAGAGAACATGACCTTAGCAGAACAAGATGAGGAATGGGGCGAAAGGTATTTTAGGGTGATGAGGCCCTCTCAGCAAGCCTGGAGCTTTGTGTAAACTAACCAGAATTTTAGAATTCTGAACCAGAAATTTAGCAAATTCACCAGAACCAGACCCAGAGCAGCTGAGATTAATTTAGTGAAGGGGAAATGAAGCTCAGGCATATGCACTGCTGAACATTTTTTTTTTAGTATCTTTATGATACTTAAAGCAATTTCCTTTTCTCTTTTACAAACCGTGGCCTTTCACATGCTCATACAACAACTTTTAAGGTAGCTAGTTGATTTCATAGAAGTTCCTTCATAGGAAATAACAGAATATCAGATTTATTTACTGCCTGATGTGGTATCTGTAGGCCTCACTGAATATGGATTAATACAACCATTGATCAGTACAGACACAAATCACATGGAGACCCTGCTAAGAGCATGAAATGAAGTAAGCCCCAATGAATACGAACGTAGTAATATATGGCTTGCACAGAAGTGCTGGAAAAGGAGCTTGTTAGTTTTAGAAGTGCCTCCAAGGCCAGCAGGTAGAGAATAAATTAAAAAACACCAAAACAAAGATCAGAGTGACCTGGCAAACAGGTTTTCTTGTCTGGTAGGAAGGATGCACTAATTGGTGAGAATTAGGATGTGAATGATGTCATCTAAAGATATTTAGTAATTGGTGAAACTAGGATGTGTACTCTGTAACACAAAGTTATTTGATCAATGTATAAAATGGGCTGGGAACCCTTAATACTTTATACTATTCTTAGGGGTTATATTCATGCTTGTATGCAAATAACTCAGCTAGCACCTGGGACTGGATCATCATGGATATTAGTGTCTAGGCTTGTTTGTAGACAATAAACCTGGCCAAACTTTTTATCACTAATACCTAAAGCCTGCAGTCTCTTTCTTATAACAGTGATCCTGTTAGGGGCAAAGCATCAACAATATCCAGACACTGTGTGCACAGACCACCCAAACTGAGGAAGCCTGATGTGACTGGTATCACTAGACCAGAAGAGTGCTAATAGAGTTAGACAACAACGTTGACAGAGTCTGTCCTGGCAACGCGGGTGATTCCCTGAAAACTTTCAGTATCCAAATATAGTTTTGGGCAAACATATCAGAAATATAATTCATTAGGAAAAAAGCCCACAAAAATATACTGATGCAGAGCATAACAAAAACAACTATATAGGAAATAGCCTGTAAAAGCAAGCACATTCCTCCTTAAGCTCTGGTTCTGGTCTTTAATAGTAAACTTTAAACTGAAGTTCCAGTCCTGAAGGGTAATTTTTCACTATATCTAAGTGATGTGAGCAGCATAATAAAAAATGCTTTGGTGTCAGATTTCCAAGTTCCCCAGTCTGAAATAAATCAATCTCAGTACGTGTTTGGATGGAGGCAGGGAAAGGGGTAGCGGTGGTATTCTGAGCTTAGGTATTAGCTTGCGCTGCTAGGCAGGGGCAAGGGAAGGTGCCTTTCTTCTCCGTGGCATATTTTGTTCATCTGCATCCAAACATTCCTTTACCCTTGGAATAATCTTGACAAAATGTTCTTGGAGATGCACATTGATCCTTTCCCTGCATTTTCTTCCACTGAGAAATTATTCCTTCCCCCTCCTAATTGCTATATGATTAGCTTCTCTGGCACCTTCACTGTAAAACAGACTGACCACGCAGGAGCAAAAGCAACAAAGCCACCTGGATCATCTGTCTTCTCTCAGCCTCTGTCACTCTCATCATACATAACCACAATTTTTTGTATCAAGTTAAGCAACATTTTCTTTGCTGTTCTGCAATCATGCTCCAGAATCCCCTCCAACTGTCCCCCTTTCCCTTGCAGCTATGGAATTGTCTGAGTCTTATGGCTGTTGTTGTCTGACTCCTATGGTTTATAATAAGAACCCCATGTTACTCACCATGACACTTCATAGTGATGATGGAGCAGGATGTTCTTATACAAGCCTGTCCCTCTGCATATTTCTGCAAAGATTTTCATAGAAAGAATTTTAAAAGCAGGGTGGGGGGGGGGAAGACTTTTTTTTTTCCTTCCATCCCCTTGGATATGGTGTTCTTGAAGGTTGCAACCCCAATACCTACACTAAGCAACTAACTGACCCAGAAAAAGAGATAAAAGACACATTCAGGGGAACATATGCTCACAGATCTTCTCCAGTATACGGGCTCCTGACCAAGACAATAGGAATTGAAGGGAGTGCATATGTGGAGATCACATGGGATGAAAAGGAGCAGGACAATATGCTAAAGAAAGTGGCAGGACAGAAAGGACCAAGAGGAGGAAGAAGATTTGGAGAAGAGACAAAAGGACAGAGAAGCAAGAAAAGAAGTGCATCAGGAATGAACAAAGCTCCTCAGGCAGTAAAGATATCACAAAGCAGAAAATCCAAAGGCACTCTCACCAGCAGCCCTCGCAGTCTTTGTACACCTTAGAAAATTCAGGGTTCATAGAACTTTATTCCCCCACATAAAGGTACAAAATTTAGGCGGGGGAAATCTGCATACTGGAAACCCTACTGTTTGGTCATCTCTAATCTCATGGATAGGTCAGTCAAATGCTGCCCTGGATTCTATCTCCTGCTTCTGCAATAGAAGTCCTGAATAATAGTACCTATATGTCACTTAAACCCAGTTTGCCACAGGTAGTCACGAATTGGATTCCCCTCCTTTACTGCGTGCCCACATTGCAACCCCAGGGTCTGATTTTCAGCTGCCAACAAAATCATTTAAAGAACAGCTCAGACATAAAAAAATACTATATAATGCTAAGTACTATGAAAAGATCAGGATTTAAGTTTTCCAAATTTTTTCTTATGGTGTACTCCATTCCAGATTTACCAGCTGCCCACATACTCCTACCAGCACATTTTAACCCCTTAAATGCCACTTATTATTATAATGAAAATTAAATCTGCCATTACACAATTTCTCCTGTGTACCCACCAGTGATGTCTTGTGTACCTCCAGGGGTATGTGTACCACAGTTTGGGAACCACACAGAGATACTACAATGAGTGTCATGGGGAAATCAGCACTGAAAATGAAAATAATACCTCTGACTTTAGAGTGGATTTGATTAGTGTGCAGGAAATAAGACATGAGGCCATATATCAAACAATGAAAAGAAAATAAGGCATTGAACACAATAAGCACCATCCTAGTGGGGTAGAGGTCCCATGGAAAAATATTATGTGGTCATGTAATTAAATCAGAAATCTTATTTCAACTTTTGAGTGTTTGCCATTGCAAACTTCATGTTTGCTTTCCATGTAGATCTGTGTGTGTGTGTGTGTGTGTGTGTGTGTGTGTGTGTGTGTGATAGTAAGTGTCTGAGAAGCAGGCTATTAAGATAGAAAAAGATAAGCATGAGGAATAGGTGAGAACTCAATATTTATGCATTCTGTTATAAAATTTTTAGACTCCCTTATTTCTACCTGAGGATGTCAGTGTATCTCTTTTTTTTTTATTAGGCTGCAAGCATTTTGAAAGGTTTAAAACTAGTAAATAGAGAAAAAGTATTTAAGATGCGTATATCTTGATTTAATGCTATTGATTTCTGAAACGTGCCATCATTTATTAATAATTATTCTTAATATTTTTTATTGTAGTGCCCTGAATGCTCTACATCTTTTAAGACATTCATAGAAGAAATGCACCCTGCCTTGCAGGACAAACAGGCTAAGGATAGATCATTCTTTTAAATAAAAGTCAGGCAAAGGAAAAACAAAACATTAAAGAGGTTTTTGGTTCAACTAATCACTACCCAAAACTCAATTTGGCATTTCTGTCTGTAAAAAGTTAACTTTTGAACATTTCTTGTGGTGCAAGAGGAGAGTCAAGATCAAATCACGTAGAAGGTTGTTTCTGGTGCCTCTTTGCTGCTTCCTATATATTTATGTATTACAGGAATTTGAATATGCTGTGCCTTCCCACTGGGTGTACAGCTTGGCCTATATAAACTATGAAGTGGGCGTCACTTAGGTCCCATCCAGATGTTGCCTTTGTTGCTGGATATATGCAAATTTATGACAATAAATGGTAAGACCTCAGACACTAAAGGGATTTATCCCAAGGAAAAGAATGGATAATCCTCCACAAAAACAGTGGATCTATGACAAAAGTTGCTGATTCAAGCAGCAAGTTCTTTGTAGTGCCAGGACAAAATTAAGGTCTGATCAGGGTCTTCAGGATCTCTGTTCTCCCTCCCTTTCTCCAAAGGGGAAGGAGTGAGGGACAGTAGCTGCCTCCCTGACAACTCACTGAGCCTGAGTTGTCAGGGACTTGCAACCTGCTCTGTCCTCACTGCCAACTGGGGCAGGGGCTGCCCTGGCAGGAAAACTTGTATTCCATGCTCTCGGGCAGCCTGAGAGCTGACAACTTTAAAGGGCCCCCAGGTTGCCTGTGTGCCCTTTAAAGTCCCAGGTGCAGAGATTTAAAGGTCAAACTCTAAAGGGTGTGTGGGTAGCCCAGCACTGGGGAGCAGCTCTCTGGGCCAGACAGCTGATGCACTTGGAACTTTAAAGGTCTGCATCCATCCCCCTGTGACATGAGCTCCTGCTGGCACTTGCAGGGATCCCATTCACTCTTGCCTCCAGTGCAAGTGGCAACAGCAGGGGTGGATTGGGTGCACATACCCCTGATCACCCCATTCAGTATGGGGGCCTCTCAGGTAGCTCCCTAACCTTTGCCATGGGGAAGCAAGGCTGATGGGGCTGCTTGCAACCATGGAACTTTAAAGGGTTGTTAATGGCCTCACAAGCCTGTCAGTGAACCTGTCCATCTTCCAAGCCTTTTAAAGTTCCCTGGACATGGGAAGTAGCTATAGATCAGCTCTCTATGGCAAGGGTGGGCAAAATACAGCCAGCAGGCTGGATCCGGCCTGCCAGGCCATTCTATCTGCCCCACGGGGCCCCTAAAAATTTTAGAAAATCAATTATTATCTGCACGTGGCAGCCTGTCAAAGATGACAATGTGCCAGTGGTAGGAGGACCCAGGGGGAGTTAGCAGTAGGACCCAGCAGCTAAGCAGCAATGCCTGCCTGGCCCCACCCCACCTCACCCCAACCCCAGTTCCCAACTGGAAGCCTCTGTGGCTTCTGGCCTGGTGCCCCTTTGGCTGTTCCCTGCCCTGCCTCTGTTCAAGTGGAAAGTCAGATAAGATTGGATGGAGGAGTGAAGCGGGGGGAGACCATTTTGGTCAGCCCATGCTGCAGGACCTGGGCTCGGCCAGATCTATGTCGTGCCATGTGGCATGGAGTCAGCAGGGCCCAGCCAGGGGGGGGCGGGGATCAGAAACTGCCACGATCCTCCCACGGTGCACGGCCCACACTGAGCCGGGCTGGTTCCATGTCACACTGTGTGGTCCTAGCCATGCAGCCGGGAACCACATGGTGCTGGATGGGTGGGCTGGAGCCAGAATGGCAGCCAGGCGGGAAGCAGAGGAGGTCCGGGGGAGTGGCAGGTGGATGGGAAGTGGCAGCAGGTCAGCAGGCAGGGGGACAGCAGGAAGCAGTAGTGGGTGTGGGGAGCAGTGGGTGAGCCAGGGTTGGCAGGAAGCTGTGGTGGACTGGGGGAGTGTTGGCAGTAGCTGGGAAGCAGTGGCAACAGTGTTGGGCATGCATGCAGGAGAGACAGTAGGGAAGTGGCAGGGGAGTATGGAGCCCGTGCTGGTGCCCTGGGGCTGGTGGGGGCCCAGGGTTGGGGAGCAGAAGCACAGAGCCTGGGCACAGGATCTGCTTGGCTGCACTGCATGAGGCTCACAAGCAGTCTGCGGAAGCTGCATATGATGAAGCCAGTGGCCCGGACCTGTCTGTCTCTCTCTCTTTCACACCCCACCCACCAAAACCCTACCATCTCCCACAGCTCCCACCCCAACCATGTCCCCCATACCTGTCCATGTCTACACACCATACACACCACACCAAACACATACCCATTCCCTAACCACATCCTCCTGCATACACCCCCTTACCGTCCACACACAATATACAAGAGTAGGACTGTATGTTGAACTATTATGCAATTGTCTCTAGATATACTATGCAAACACACATAAATCAGGACAAAAATATTTTTAAATAAAATTAAAATAAGTTATAGATGTTTTATATTTTAGTATATGACTTGGGTTGGTTTTTTTCAGTTTCAAGATGGCAGCACGCTCACTTCCAAAAAGGAGTACTTCCAGGGCAAAGGGAGGGACTTCCAGTGGCAAAGGTCAGGGGCTGGAAGTGAGATTTCCAATCCCAAGATGGTGACCAGGGGGGCAACACTTGCAGCCCTTGACAGCTCACCAAAACTCACTAAGCAGCCCTCTAGCTGAAAAAATTGCCTGCCCCTGCTCTATGGCATTTCTGTCATGCTCCAGCCAGGGGGCTTTGAGCATGAGGCACCTACAACACTATGATGAGAGACTCCAGGAACTGGGTCTGTTCAGTCTGAGTAAGGAAGACTGGAAGGTGACTTGATTGCTACCTACAAGTATGTCAGGGGTGAACACCAAGATCTAGGGCAGCAACTCTTCAGGAGGGCATCCCTTGGAAGGCCCAATGGACACAAGCTTGAGGAAACATTTAGGCTGGACACAAGGAAAAACTTTTTTTTCTGTAAGGGTAACTAGAATCTGGAACACTCTCTAGAGATGTGCTGCAGTTGCCATCCTTGGAGGTGTTCAAGAGGAGGCTGGACAAGCACCTCATTGAGCTCATTTGAGCCCAATAACCTCCTGCCTATGGCAGGGGACTGGACTTGATGATTTTACAGGTCCCTTCCAGTCCTTTGATTCTACGATTGTTCCTTGTTTTGTCAACTGCCATCACTGAGAACAGTCGAGCTGCCATCACGGAGAAGAATCTATCACTGCCTGGAGTGGGCTGTTTCTTTCAGTGGGGGTCAAGGGCCAGAATGGATACTTACACGGGGAGCACTAATGGCTGACAAACACCATGCCTTTTACCAGCTAAGTCAATACACTGGCTAGAACCTTGGCTATGTTCCTAAAACACAGGCTCTGCATTTTGGGGGAGGAAGGGAACCTGGAACTACCTCAAATTCTCACACACATTAACACAAGAGAATTTCTTTGGTGTCAGCTTAATAATTCAATATAATCACTTATATTAACATGAATATTTAATCATTTAAACCTATGGGTCACAAGCCTATTAATCTATTAATTCATTCTTAATTGTAACATCAATTTAACCACTGGATTATTACACTATTATTACTAAGCATGTTACTAAGCTAATTAAAACTTGCCCCAGTGTATTTTTTTTCTTGCTTATTATCTTTTCATAAAATCCCAAAGCAGAATACAATATTAGCTTTATTCCTCAAACTGAAATATGGGTCACAAAGGCAAGGGAATGGAGTAAATTCCCTGGTTAGAATAACAGAATCATAGAAAACTAGGGTTGGAAGGGACCTTAGGGGCTCATTTAGTCCAACCCCCTGCTCAAAGCAGGACCATCCCCAATTAGATCATTCCAGCCAGGGCTTTGTCAGGCAGACCTTAAAACCTCCAAGGATGGAGATTCCACCACCTCTCTAGGTAACCTGTTCCAGTGCTTCACCACCCTTCTAGTGAGAACATTTTTTCTAATATCCAACCTCCCTTGCTGCAGCATGACACCATTGCTCCTCGTCCTGTCATTACTGAGAACAGTTTAGCTCCATCCTCTTTGGAACCACCCTTTGGTAGTGCACCGTCCTGTCACCACACAGTAATTTTTATACGTTATATTGTCATATCAACAAGCTACAGCAATGTAGCATCTCATGTACATGCACACTTCAGGTAAAGGCTGCTATCAAATTCTGCCCCAGTCTTCTCTTCTGCAGAATAAATAAACCCAGTTCCTCTGCCTCTCCCCAGGAGTCATGTTCCCCAGACCCCAAACCATTTTTGTTGCTCTCTGCTGGACTCTCTCCAACTAGTCCGCATCTTACCTATATTGGGGGCCCCAAAATTAAACACAGTACTCCAGATGTGGCTTCACCAATGTAGAATACAGTAGAATAATTTCTTCCCTTGATCTATTTGCAATGCTCCTACTAAGGCAGCCCAGTATGCAATTAGCCTTTTTGGCAACAAGGGCACAGTGCTGACTCATATCCAACTTGTTGTCCACTGTAACCTGCAGGTCCTTTTCTGCAGAGCTGCTGCCCAGCCAGTCAGCCCCCAGCCTGTACTGGTGCATGAGATTGTTCCATCCTAAGTGCAGGACTTTGCACTTGTCCTTGTTGAACCTCAGGAGATTTTTTTTTGCCCAATCTTTCAATTTGTCTAGGTCACTCTGAATCCTAGACCTACCCTCCAGTGCATCTACTACACCCCCCAACTTGGTGTAATCTGAAAAGTTGCTGAGGGTGCACTCCATCCCATCTTCCAGATCATTAATGAAGATATTGAACAAAATCAGCCCCAGGACTGACCCCTGGGGCACTCCATTTGATACTGGCTGCCAGTTAGACATTGACCCGTTGATCATTACCTGTTGAGCCCAACAATCCAGCCAGCTTGCTTAAAGATGGGCATTATAGCTGCCCTTTTAAATCATCTTCCTCAATCCCCACACATTTTCAAAGATAATGGCCAGCAGCTCTGCAATCACAATTTACAACTCCCTCAGCACCCACAGATACACTGCTTCAAGACCCAACGACTTGTACAGATATAGTGCCCATCTTTAAGAAAGGGAAGAAGGAGGATTCAGGGATCTGCAGACCAGTCTGCCTCACTTCAGCCCCTGAAAAATCATGGAACAGGGCCTCAAAGAACCCATTTTTAAGCACTTGGAGGAGAAGAAGGTGATTAGGAACAGTCATTATGGATTCACCAAGAGCAAGTCATGCCTGACCAACCTGATTGCCTTCTATGAGGAGATAACTGGCTCTGTGGGTGAGGGGAAAGCAGTGGAAATAATATACCTTGACTTGTACATGTCCAGCCTTTCTAAATAGTCCTTAACATGTTCTTTCACCACTGTGGTCTGCTCACCTTCTCCCCAAACTGTGCTGCCCAGTATAGTAGTCTGGGAGCTGACCTTGCCTGTGAAGACAGAGTTAAAAAAGGCACTGAGTACTTCAGCCTTTTCCTCATCATCTGTCACTAGGTTGCCTCTCCCATTCAGAAATGGGTCCTCACTTTCCCAGACCTTCTTCTTCTTGCTAACATACTTCTATAAATCCTTCTTGTTACCTTTCACGTCCCTTGCTAGCTGCAACTCTAATTGTGCTCTAGTTTTCCTGACTTCTGGTTTTCCATTTGCCTCAGGGCTTTGTTCTCCATCCCCTGGTGAACTTAGTTTAAAACCCTCCTCGCTAGGTTAGCAAGGCTATCTGCAAAGATGCTCTTCTCTCTCTTTATCAGGTGGATCCCATCTCTTCCTAGCAATCTTTATTTTTGGAACAATATCCCATGGTCAAGAAGCTGAATCCTTGCTAGCAACACCACCTGCACAGCCATGCACTGATCTGCAGGATGCATCCGCTCCTGCCACAGCCCTTCTCCTTGACTGGAAGGATTGAGGAGAACATGATCTGTGTCCCCATCCCCTTCATCCTTGCACCCAGAGACCTGTAGTCACTCTTGATCTGCTCAGGGTCATCCCCTGCCATAACATTGGCGCCCACATTAGAAATTTGCATGCCTCAAAACTCTGCTTCCAAATTAAAACAAAACCAAACAATTATAAGAAACACCAAGGGGACAAAGAGAACTGCCAGTTTTTAGTGGGGATTTGCTTTAGCTTTTAATCTCAGGAATGATTTGGGTCACCAATATTTTTTTCCTAAAAGGAAGAGAGACCCCAGACAAAATATTCATGCCTAGTCCTGCAAGGCATTTCATCAGCACCTATTAGATCAATGCGCCTCTTTTTGGTTTGAAGGTCCACTAACATGGAAGAATTGGTAGGATCAGGGCTCAAGTGAGTAGTAGGTCTTATATGGAGGATTTTTTGCTTTACTTCTTCAATATTTCTGAGTCATTATCTTTCTCCTTTGACATCTTACCTGACAAATGAAAGGCCTTAGTTTGGAGAATTTCCATTAACCTAATACATGCATATGAAATCATTCAAAATGAAACCAAAATATCCCAAATTAAAAAAAAAAAATCTAGCAACATATTTTGCAAAATACCTATACCTCTTGGTCTAGCAATGGTTTTAATAACATACACTGGCTGATCATTAGTAAGTATCAACCTTCTCCTTGTAGGACTTTTGGCATTTTTTATTACAATGTGATATATTTGTAACTAAAAATATGTTATATTTAACTCATAGTCCAGGTGTGGGCAAAATCTGTCCCCTGGGCCAGATTTGGCCTGCCAGGCCATTCTATCTGACCCATGGGAACCCTAAAACATTTAGAAAATTAATATTTATCTGCCCCTGGTTCCTGTCAAAGATGACAGGAGCCAGGGGCAGTAGGACCCAGGAGGAGCCCCAGTGGGCTCCTGCAACACCAGGGCTTGCCTACCTGCCCCCTCCCCATCTGGAAGCCCCTGCCTAGCAAGGGATTCTAGCCTGGGATTGTGGGGCTGTTCGTGGCTACGCCAGCATGAGAAATTCAGGTAAGAAGTGGGGTGGGGGGGGAGCCAGGAAAGGACCGTAGGGATCACCCCAGTCCTCAGGGCCAGGCCGGCTCCTGCTGAGCCCTATGGTCCAGCCATGCAGCGGGGAGCCGGTGGGCATGCGGGGGTAGGCAGCACAGAAGTGATGGTGAAGCAGCCACAGCAGAGCCTAGCGCAGTGTGGGCTCCAGGTGGGCAGCCGCACTAAACACTGCCTGGCAGCAGCAAGCGAGGGGATTGCTTTCCTCCATGCCTAGCAGCAGCTTGCCATATCTCAGCCCTGATGGGTGAGCCCAGAGCTGGTTCAGAGCCCAGGCAAGCAGTGGCAGCAGGGAACGAGTTGGTGCTTAGCGTGGGAGAAAAACAGCCGCTCCTCTTCCCCATGGCCAGTGCCCCATGCTGCAGCCACTTGTAGCTGGTGTGGGGCTGCCTGTGCCTGCTTTCCATTGCCACTGGTGATGTGGCAGAGAGGCAGGAAAGCTCTGTGTGGGCTGTGAGTGTCTGCAGCATGGGGCGCTGGCCATGGTGGAAGCCCTTTTCCCCCCACGCTGAGCACCAGCTCACTCCCTGCAGGTGAGCATGGGGTCACGGCTGCACATTGCTCTCCAGCTGTACTGTGGGGCTGGGGCACTGGGAGTGAATGGGTGCGTGGGAGCCAGCAGCAGGCAGGCGGGAGCATGGGGCCCACACTGGTGTCCCGGGGCCTGTGCTGGTGAGGTCCAGAGCAGAGCGGCAGGAGCGCAGGGTCCTGGCCAGCAGGGGCTTTATGGAGCTGGGCCAGCTCCCCCCATCTCTTTGCTGGTGCAGTCCAGCCCAGCTTCACAGACCCCTGCCAGCCTGTGCCCCGCGCTCCTACCACCCTGCTCTAGGCCTCACTAGCACTGGCCCTGGGACATTGATGCAGGCCCCACACTTCCACTCACTTCCACTCCCCCCTGCCCCTTTCCCCACTTGCCTGCCTAGTCACTCTGCACTACATGGCTCCCATACCCACACATCCACACATCTCCACAAACTCCCATATGCAATGACTTCTGCATATACACCACAAACGCCAACAAATCAGGACAAAAATATTTTTAAAAATTAAATTAAACTATATTATTATGGGTGTTTGATTTTTAGTATGTAATTTGGTTTTTTTTCCCCCTAAGATGGCAAACCCTTTTCCTGAAAGGAGTATTTCGAGGGGCAAGGGGAGGGCAAAGGTCCAGAGCCACTTCCAGTGGCAAAGATCAGAGGGTAGGGGTGGGACTTCTGGCCCCAAGATAACAACAATGGGGGCGTGGCACCTGTCAAGGGGTGGGGCTACCCATGTGGCCCTTGACAGTTTGTTGAAACTTGGTAAGTGGCCCTCTGCCCAAAATAATTGCCCGCCCTAGTTGTAGTCTGATCTGTATCTGTAAGATTCACATTATTTGCAAGTGGCTTGACCTTCAGCACTACTTTGGTTTAAAAAATGATTTATATTCAGTAACTGTATTCCATATAAAATAGCTGAATAATTGATGTGTTTACAGTGTACTATCACATGGCAGAGATCATGGTTTACAGTTCTTAAATAATTTCCTTTCTATAATTTACAACACCACGAATGTAATTGAAGCATCATATTCTGAATGTCATCAAAAGTAATAGTAATAAGCTATACGTGCTTCACTGGGATAACAGATGACACCCATAGAATCTTCTTTAATTATAGGCAAGCAGGACAGCACTATACTCTTGACAGGGACACATGCCAAAAGCTAACGTAGGTTTAATATAACAAGGGCAAAATGGACAAGGCAAGAGTGTGGTTCCTCAAAATGATCCTCCCAAGTACATTCAAAACCTTTAAACACTCACAATTCAAAACTCTAATGCAATACTCCCCTCCCCTTTTTCTTCTTAAAAAAACAATAATATAAGTTCTTTTGGGTGACTATGGGAGATTTCCTTCTATTTTGTTGTCATGTACATAGATAGTGGGTAAGGTGAGTTTCCATGGTAGTACTCCCTTGTAGATTTGGAGTAAGTTTAGACAATGCATACTGTTGCCAGCGAGGGTTGTTTCCTCCTTTTACGTACCTTAGAACAGTCTGCACTAATTGATACTTTACCCAGCATTGAGTAATTACCTAGATTTGACAGGCAGGGGATCATATTGAGTTTTTCATTTATAAATGAAAGAAAGTGATTCAACAGACAGAAATCGAAGACTGTGAAATTACATCTGTCTAAGGAATACTGTAGGAAGCCATTTCAGAATAGCATTGAACTACAACAATAAAATATAAAAACAATGCATGGCTTTAGTAGTGTCAGAGAGATGTTGTATTTGTGATGGTTCAGGCAATATGTGAGAGGCAGAGCTTTTTATGAGTGATGTCTTTTATTGGATCAACTGCTGCATGGTTGGGATAGACATGGACAAGCTTTAGGGTGTCGTTCCACATTAACTGAAATATGTGTTAAGGGTTCTTAAAACAGGAGCATCCACATATTAGGGCAGGGAAAAATGTGCTAAGAAGGGCCCTCTGAGCAGCTCAGAGATAATCTTTTTCCATCAAGGGTTGCTTGTGTGAATGCTCCACAGGCCCAAAACAAGTTGGGAGTGGCCCCTCTAGCATCCCAAGAGGCACTGCTCGAAGCTGCTCTATCTTCCTCCACAGTGACAGTGTGGGCAGCCAGGGGAGAACCTAAGGGTAAGAATCTGCCCTCCCCTCCCATTCCAGGCACTTTCCCACCCCCAGGGCTCCCCCTTATACCCCAACCCTCTTGCCTTTGCAGCTCATCTGTAGAGGATCCTCAGGGATGGAGAGAGTGCAGGCACAGCAGTGACCTGATTCAGACTGGTGGGGGGCAGTAGGCTTGGTTAAGGGGGGGCGAGAGATAGCAGGGCCTGATGGGATCCTGCAAGGCCCCACCTACCCACAATCTCAGCGGCCTACCTTGCCTCTGATAGCAGACAAGCTGGGCAGGCACAAAGACAGCTTGGTTCCTAGCCATGCTCCTACTCACCAGCCCTCAAGGGGCAGGTCAGAGCAGTGCTATAGGGGATATAAACCCTCAACTGGTGACTGCTCAAAGTACGTGCTATTTTTAACACCAATTAAAATTTGCACGTGCTAAATGCAATGTGTAGGAAGGCCCTTAGAATGCAGTGAATTCCTCTTCATGTCTGACTATCCCAGCCATGCAGATGGTCTAATAAACAGCATTACTCACAAAAATCCTTGCCTCTTGCATAGATTTAGTCATTTGATTATCTGTCTCATCTAACCTCTATCACAGAAACAGCCTAGAAAGTCTAGATTTGTGGCAGAAAACCTCCCTACAGAAGCTTAATTAGTGGACTGGCTTATGTTACATGTGGTGCATCTTCCTGTTAGACATATGTCAATAAATTAAAATATTGTATCGTTTTTCTTTTATTGCATTGTGCTACTCCAAACCTCCTTCACTCCAAAAAGTTTACTTCTAACAAGCTATTTTTTGCTAAGATTTGGGCAGGTAAAACATAGAGCCTTGCTCCACACTGCTTAGTGTCCTTTTATTAGGGCAACGCTGTCTGTCACTTACTACTACATCACTAGAACTTGATTAATATGAAAATTGGGAATTCACCTCAGCATTCAGTGGAAACCAGGAGACTAGGTTTAGGCCACAGTACATCTATACATGCAATTAATGCAATGCAATAAACTCCAGAGCAGTTTGTGCCAGAGTGAACTGCTCCTGGGCGTAGCATCTATCTGTGTGCCTGGGAAAGCAGCAATTTGAACTGGGATGGAATAGGCCCTCTGTGGGCTGGGCTGACTAGGTACAATTTGCATCCCCAGTCATTGTCTACCCATGAGTTTTTGTCATCATCTACACAGTACTATCCCATGGCAGAATTAAATAGTTTACTGTGCCCTTATACTGGTGCAAGTGTAGGCTGTGACACTTCACTACAGAGCTAATAATTACTCTACTCTGCAATAAAGCACACATGTAGATGCCCCCAGTTTAATAGTAAAATGACTGACTTAAATCCTTTTTTGCCTTTATTTGATTTCATCATTTGCCATGGACAGATATACTACTTGCCCTGATCTTTCAAATCTCACTTTCCAATCACTAGGAGCGCTAAATTTAAGAAGAGCGATGAACAAGTTGAGTGGTGTCACCTAGAGTTTTTAGATTTCTTTCATTCATACCTCTCTGTCTTGTGCTCTTCCCCTCTCCAAAGTCAGGCTGTTTTCAGATCTATTAGAAATCAGAATATAGGGCTTAGTTATAGCTTAAACTGGGCTTTCTATGCTAATTCATAGAGATCTGTCAGCTGCTTTCAGTACCAAGACTTTGACAATTTCTGCATTCACCTGGGTTTTTTATTCACATTACTCCACTTGAGTGGAAGAAACCATATTATAACACAACACTCAAGTATTAGCAATCAGGTTAGCAGCTAAAGAGCAATTATAGTTTCAGGTGTTGCAATCTTAGCTGGAATGTCAGCAGCACTCAAGATTCTCCCCAACCCCTCTAATGGGCCACCCAACTGAAGCTTAAACTTCTTCAGCTGAGCAATAGACACTAAGTCAGCATTGCAATGAAGGCAAAACAGGAGGAAGGGAGAGGTGATATCGTCTCCACTTCTTTCTTTGGATAGAGAGCACTGCTGGATATTCTTTCAGTCTAAGACTTATAAGAGAAAAACAAAATACAAAATACAAAAGCTATGTTAACTGGCATTTTACTAACCAGAATACTCTATTAACTGGAATTGCCAATATCCCCCAATACAAATCCTCACTTTAGCAACTGGAATCTTTGCCAAGTCTATCCATCAAGTAGTTCTGTTGTTTACATTACTTAGTGACACTGCCAATAGAGGAGCTGCTGGGAGTCTGCAGGGGAAAGGGTGGGGGGAAGGGAAAGGGATCTGTGTGGGGTAGGGCGGGCTGCCACTGTGGGTTGAGGCTGGTATAACTCTCAGATAATCAAACTTTTTAGATAACCAGCAGCCTGCCTTTTACTGTACGGTCATGTCATCCTGAAAACAAAAAATATATAACTTGGACAGGAAGACAGCAATAGCTGTCTAGATTGCTATAAATAACAGTGCTCTGTATTGACTGCATCCAGAAAAGCATAATTACTTTCCCTTTAAACTCCCTTCTTTTCCTATGCTAAAGATGCACAGCCCCTGGCTTGTGGGCCAGCTTTGGCCCCTGGCACCATGTCATCTGGTCCACGGTGCTCCCATGGATCTGTGAGAAGCACCCCAGACCATGGCCCTATGTACTTCATTGAGCATCCAGGATGGTGTGGGACCTGATCCTGCCCTGCAGGAGATCAGCAAAGGGCCTCAGAGCCTAATCATGGCTGGGCAGAGGTGATGTGGAGCCCTGGAGCCTGGTCCCAGAACTCAGGGATAGCATGGAGTCTGATCCAGCCCAAGAAATTGCCCCACACCATTCATCTGGCCCATGGGTTCAAAACTGTGAGCACCACTGTTCTAAGGAATGTGTGGATATTGTGTAGTGTGGAATTACACACATTTGTCAAGTAGCAATGTCATGTATACTTAATTACTCCTCACCTGTCTTCCAACATACCATGTTACATGCTAGATATGTAAGTTTTATGATTGCCTAAAGAAGCTAGTTAAAAGGTGGGAGAATCTGGTTGTACTATGTAAAACTGAAGCTGTGAATATTAATGGATATTAACTTAGGTGAGTATCAATCCTTTAAACATTTTATTATATATAAAAACATCTTCAAATTGAATTTAGCTAAATTTCTGTAAGAAAAATCTCTCATCAGTCTCCATTCATAGGGCAGAAAAAGAGACACAATGACCTTTCTTGCTAACTGTTTGGGACAGAATCAATTTGTGCTCTGTCTCTTGCAAGTATAATTGAATGATCACTAGCCTGAACTCTAAGTTACATGATTGTAATTAATTACTTCAGAATTGACCTGCAGTTCTGCTTCTCAGTTCTCCCTATGCCCTTGCCAACCTGAGACCATAATTCCATGCTGAGACAAATTACCGTCTGTACTTTCAAATCCTATGTCCAGAAAGGCATTGAGACTAGGACAATGGAAAATAAGAAATACACAGAGTAACTGCATCTTCTTTTTAACAACTTTTTGATGTACCTGTATCTTGAACTGGCATTAACATGGTAAAGTCTGATGTTGGTAAACTAAAAAGGCTTTAGAGAAATCTTGACAAGATGGCATGGGAAGAGGGCACACATAATACTTAGAAAGCTGATGCAGGACATTCTGACTGATGCCTGAATGTGACTGGTAAGTAGATGAAAGACATGAGAAACAATGTTAGCTGATGCTTAAAATAGACCAGAGGAAAATGAGAGAACAGTCAGCTTTGTTGAAGTTGGGTCAATGCTTTGATAGCGTTTCTAAATCAATGTCAAGCTCCTGATGGCAGTACAGCAAAAGACTTAAGGAGTCACTAAAGTCACTTCTTTTTTTTCCAGCCTAGCTTACTATGTTACTAAGTTCAGCTCAGCCTTTAACAAGACTATTTCATAAGTTTTGACAACTGTTTGTATGTCCATTCTTGACTATGTTAAGGTCACTGCCATTTTAGATCTACTTTTTCTATGGTACATTGAATTACTACAATCCCTTCACACATACTTGCTTTCAATTATTATATTTTTAAAAAATGTACTCTTATAGCTCAGGTACCATTTCTAGTGTATAACTCAAGATCCTTTAGCATGAAAAACAAGGATGAGAAAGTGGTACTACTAGAAATGTGATAAGGAGCACTTTTGATGTTTTGTTCCAAATATAAGAGTAACTATCACAGTTTGATGAAAAATGAGTTGTCATACAGACAACTAATGATATCTTGACTCATAAAACATCTTGCCATAACACTGAGATTTCCATTAAAATAAAAATAGACTATTTTTTAATTTAAAGAACAAGATATTCTTACAATATAAAAAGGAATATGTATGACTCTAAGGAGAGTTAAGTTGGTGAATGCTCTAATCAAAATCTGTAATGGCTGAATTGCCTTAAAAAGTTAAGAGTTAATCTATTTCCACCTGCCTTCATTTCACTAACCACATGGTTGGGCATCACAGAACCTGTTGCCTCCTTTTCTTTATTTGGCATTTTTTAATATTTTAGGGAGTATGTGACTATATTACTTATTTTCCCTTTGCATCAATTACTGCATTAGCTCTTTCAGTAGTAAGAGCAGCTCAAATAAATCAGGACTTCCCTGGGTCTATATGGACAGCTGGCATTCAGGTTTATAGCTTTAGAGGGAATGTGAAAGCATCTGAGTTTGATGAATTACTGTAATGTAAATGCATTGTGGGTCCTTCAGCAGAAATAGTCCAGAGGTGCAGATCACAGGTAATAAATAATTAATGAGCAGAGAAGCAATATTCTCCTTTTATTGATGGAGCTGGAGTGAACATAGAGTATAAGCCATAAAGCAATCATTCCTTTAGAGTCAGTCTTTTCCCTTAGATTGGTTTTCTGTGGTGATTATAAGCCAGAATACCTCTAGGCTGTGCAAAAATAATGGGAACAGTCTTGTGGCTCTTTCTGACATCAGTAATCCTTATTCAAATGAATAATCATCAGATATAAGACAATGGGAGTACATGTGTGCATATGGATTACTTGCATGAGAGAGAGTTACAAGATTGTGTCAAAGGATTTTCTCCCCTTTCTCAAAATGTTTAATTTACTTTAGAGACTAGATGTCTCAGAAATTACATTTGTCTTTCTATAGCTGGATCTGTTGTCTCATTTCTTGCAGAATGCCCTAATTTGTGAGTGGAAGATCATCCGGCCCGGTAGCAAATAGTTAATAATACTAGTAGGGGGTGTTTTCTCTCAGACACTCTAGGATATATAGACCACTGGCTACTGAAGACCTAGCATTTTATGAAGGTTATCAGGGTTGTTGGTTGTAACCGTGTTGGTCTAAGGACATAGGCAGGCAAGGTTCTTTGGGTAGATGTGAATATCTTTCATTAGACCAACTGAGTAGTTGGAAAAACATTCTTTGCAAGCTTTTGAGCATAAACTTCTTTCTTCAGGCATTGGGGGATTCTGCTGCTGTTCTGAGTTCTTGGAGGTTGAAAAGAAGCTAAAAGTGTAACAAGAAATCTATGAAAATGTAAATGAGTGGAAGTTTGGAAGACAATGGGTAGAGATAGGAGGAGAGGGAGGGAAGTGGGGTTGGAATGTGTGAAGGAACGCAAGTGGTTAGCTTCAGGCAGGTACCTGGTGAATCAGTTGTCAAGCAGGTTATAATGTCTCATAAATCCAATGTCTATATTAAGTCTATGATTTTTTGTATCCTGTAGTTTTATGAAGTGAAGTTCGTAGGCTCATCTATGAAAGGTGTTTTGTGTGTTCCCTTTGAGGATTAGAACCGAGAGATCAGAGAGAGGGATTGTCTTGTGAGAAGAGGGCACCCACCGATAATTGAATATTTTTGTCTTTGATGGATTTTCGGTGTGCATTCATTCTGGTAGACAAGGTACACAGTTGTTGTTTGGTTTCTCCTACTTATTTTCCATCGGGGCATTTTGTGCATTGGATGAAATATTACATTTCATGTATTCATATATAATTTAACAGTGGAGATGCAAGTGTAAGATTCAGGAATGGTGATGGTTCTATTGATAGGTGTAGTTATAGTGGGAGCGGTAGGGATGTGTTGGCAGGTTTTACATTTCTTGTCCTGGTATGGCCTGGATCCATTTGGTATGGTTTGGGTCAGAGGGAATTTGCTTCTGGTGATGAGGTTAGCAAGGTTTGGTGCTTGTTTAAAGGCTAGGATGGGTGGCTCTGGAAAGATATCTTTAAGAATCTTAAAGTTTGCCTGTGCAACTTTGGTTGATGGAGATCTCTGGAAAGATACCTTTTAAGAATCTGGCAACACTGGGGTCACGTGGCTGAGCTCCCGGGGCAAAGGCAGCAGGGCACAGAGTCCTGAGCCTGCAGTGGGAAGCCCGTCTCTGCCCTGCGGGGAGCATGTTCCCCCCATGCCTCCCCCAGGGGTTCACACTGCTGCAGGGAACCACGCCCCCCCCACGCCTCTGGATGACCTGCCCCCTCTCTATTCACCCCAGCCCCTGCTGCTGCCACACTTACTCCCTCACCATGAGAACCTTGATTATCTCCCCAACCCTTCCCTCTCCCCCTGCCTCTTCCCCTCCACTTACTAGCTGGGTGCCGTCTGTGTCGCTGTGTGTCCTTGTGTGTCTGCTCCTCACTCCCAAGACAGCCTGCCCAGCCCTGCTGCTCCCTCTCACTCCTGACCCACAGTACCCCACAACTAACTCTTTAGTTGGTCTAATAAAAGATATCACACTTACTCAAAGAACCTCACCTGCCTATAAATGCTACCATGTGTTTTCATACATGAACTTAAAAACTTGAGACAGGGGAAGCCTTAAATTAACCCGGCTACCATTGTCATAAGCCACTGATCAAAGGAAGTCACTTGGGAGTACTGCAGCAGGCAAAAGCCTGTACCTCTTTGTTCTCTAAAAAGCTTACAGTTGGCCACCAGTGCCCCCAAAATGTGAACAGTACTGGTTAGTGACACAGAGTGGCCTGTGGATGGATCTAGAGGGGTGCACTGGTGCAGTTGCACTCCCCTGCCCCCTTTGATTCCTGCACCAGCCAAGGTTTAAAACCAACTGCCTGACAGTGGCAGCAGCACTTCTACTCAGGCAGTGCTGAGGGAGTGATTTGACTTCATGGCTCATTAAAATCTATCCAATTCCTTCTAAACTCTTCATTTAACAAGAATTGATGACCCTCTCTCCTTTTTAATGGTCTTAATGTTCCACTAATCAGGTTAGCCTTTCTTCTGCAATTCTGCTTTTAGTTGCTTCTGGTAATGTAGCTCCTATTTCACAGCCTTGAAGATTCTTTTTAACTCATTCTAATAATGTTATATTTATTTTCGCTTCAGTCTTAAAATTTAGGCCCCTGGCATCTTAGCAAAACTTCTAGATTCTAGATTTATTTTGTGTTATATGGGATGATGTTTCATACCATCTTCACTCCTTTTCAAAATCCTAGAACTGCTCAAGGAGGGACCTGCCTAGGATTATGCTGATTCAACATAGCTACTGTACTGGTTCCATCAGCAGAGAACTGAGCACTTAAGTACACTGGAATTTTCTTATCCCACATGGAAAAGTGTAATGGATATGCATACCTTGGGATTTTGTCAAAATTGTCATGACATTTTTTGATGTTTCAATAAAAGAGAAAAATCTGAAAATCAGTTGTTTTGGTTTACAGTGACCAAACACTGTCACCTGAAAAACAAAATGTGGAAGGGAGGGAACTGATTTACTGACATAATTTTGGAAGAACATTGAAACTTTTTCCTGAATATTTTAAATGAGTTTTGAAAAAAAATGACCAAGCGTTTTATTAGCCTCCATATTAGCAAAAAATGAAAGTTGCCATCACTTGGTGCAGCCTGTTCAGAACCAGTCTGTTTTTTCTTTGGGAGGCATCTCATCTACACAGGAAGCCCTGTTTTTCATGGACATGCAACTTGGACATCTCTGCTCTAGTTTGACTTGTTAAGCTTTGGGTATGGATTTGCCCACAGAAGGGCAGGTGGCGTTACCACTATTGTCCTATGTTGGGAGTTGCAGTACATCAGTAACATTTTCCATCTCCAGCTCAGGGCCCCACACCAGACTTTTGCTGACTTTTTTGGCCTAGTCTCTGGACTGAATTGAGCTCTTTTAAAACTGTTAAAAAGACCAGCATCTGCTGTATTAAATAGGATCTCACTGAATTCACATCCCTGTGGATTTTAATAGGATTATTCACAAAGCAATGTGCTATTCAGATCAAGTAAAGGATTAGGAACCCATACTAAAATGATAAGCATTAGTTTATAGTCAGATACTGAGTATCATTAAGAAATTATTAATCTAATTCAATGGATTAATATTTTTATGTATGCAAATATAATGGAACATGACCTTTGAAGGGCGTAAAACTTAACTCTAAGAAACTTAATATACTCCTAATAGTCTAACCTTAAAATACTCTCTATGTGAATCCCTTAGTTTTTTCTTTGGTGCTCTACCTCTGAAAACAGCAGGTGTGGAAAGAACTGATAGAAACAAGCTGAACTCAGTCACCATATTTTTGACAGCATGGAGTCACTAGGGACTGTTAAGGACTCACTTTCCTCTTTCAAAGAACAGCTGCCTACTCCAGAACATCAGTGACTGGCCTGCTTTGATTAGCATTAAGCTTGAGTTTGATCTATGAGTCTAACACAATGCACAAGTTCAAAAGCTGATCTTAACTCTGTCTCGGACGGCCAGGGCCGACTCGAGTTATGCTCGTACGTCAGGGCGGGCTGGTGAATGGAGAGGCAGGCACAACTTATTGGTTGCAAAAACTTTACTCACGCCGCTTGCAATCACGACGCAGGTGGTCCGGTCGTCGGAACAACCACACGAGTTGTTCCAGCTGGCGGGGCCCAAGCCAGTTAATCCGTCCGCAATACGAAGCCGGCGGGGAAAGGGGTACGTCTGGGGTTGTGCTCGGTGACGGGAAGAAAGATCGATAGGTGATCAGTCTATCGATCGGCAGCCGCAAGTCAGATAACTTCAGAGGCACTCTGCAGCGTGCTCAAAGCTCTTCGACTTGGGCGGAA
>NW_005843004.1:56071-56798 GCF_000455745.1 Alligator sinensis
GCACAACTGGAATTTCAGACACATGAGCACATTCTAAGGCTTCTTGTTTCGGGATGTACTGACCTGGCAAAGCTTTAACAACCATTATATATATATATAACACAACTTAATAGACCGGTCTTCTTAATAAACTATAAAACATAATAACTTTAAACATATAACAACAACTGTTGATCATTATCCTATTGGAGAACATCTGCTTGGGACCTTCTTTGTCTAGTAGTTGCTCCGTCCTCTCCTATAACAGACAATGTCAATAAAACATCTAATGAAATGAGAAAAACAGTGTCCTAGTAAGTCCTGAGCAAATAGACGTTCTCCGTCTCAGTGTCTCTTTTATTATCATCACTCTATGGGTTCGAATGAACTGCAATCTGGTAATCAGGCCGTTGTGGGTTATCGCTTCCGTTGGGGCTAAACCTGTAGAAAAAGAAAACAACAACAAAACAAAACAAGAGAGAATCACAATTGGATCTACTGCAAGGATACTGGGTGAACGCCAGAACGGCGAGCTATCCAGTTGTGACGAACCATGATAGGAGGACGATCGGGCTTCCCCTCCAGTTGGACAGAATAGGTATCAGGACACTGTCCCGACCATTGGACTGTTCCTTTGTGAACTTGCGGGTGAGACTGATGAGGGTGAGGTATCGAGATCCATACCAACTCATCTGGCTGGAACTTGGGTTTCCAAGGTGGAGGTTTCTGGACATTGGCTTCATCCCAT
>NW_005843004.1:61847-74429 GCF_000455745.1 Alligator sinensis
AAGCCAGTTAATCCGTCCGCAATTTGAAGCCGGCGGGGAAAGGGGTACGTCTGGGGTTGCGCTCAGCGACGGGAAGAAAGATCGATAGGTGATCAGTCTATCGATCGGCAGCCGCAAGTCAGATAACTTCAGAGGCACTCTGCAGCGTGCTCAAAGCTCTTCGACTTGGGCGGAAGTCGTGCGGAATTTTAAACAGCCAGCGAGCCAATTACTAGCCGCCACGTGTGAATAATTTAGCACTGGCCAATAGCGGGGCACAAATTTACATCCGAATAGCGGGAACTCTTTGCACCGTGCATTTCTGTGCTACAAAGAAGAAATGCATCCTGCAAAGGAAACTGCAAATTGGCGGGAACTCTCCTGCACGCAGGCTCTTAATTGCAGCAGAACACTCTGCCGTGCAAAGGAGCTCTCATGTGGCCAGGAAATTCCATAGTGCCGAGGCACCAAAAATCACTGGCTTGTGACAAACTCCTGTCAGATTCCTTAGTGTCCTGTTTCACTTCCCTGACTTTAGTGAAACTGTGATGTGCACAGTGCAGATGACCTGTGCTAACTGATGTCTGGTAGAATCCAGATTTTATGAATAATGAAACGTAGTAGAAAGAAGTATTTAGTATAATTGGAAGGAAGATAACAAAGGAAAAAAGCTCTTAGGTACCTGTGGAGAAGAGTCTTGCTGTTAATGTGTGTGTCCACAGTAGGCATGGGCAGTTAGTTCTTTACTTAAGTACAAAGATAAAAGAAAAGTGCTTCATTTAAGCTATTTACTCAGTGGGTAGAAAGATTCCTACATTTATATACAATTCAGTTCCATGGTACCTGGATATTTAAATATGTCTCAGAAAGTCAGCATTTAAGTCACTAAGACTTGTCCTTGAGTAAAAAGTCAGGACACAAATATTCAACCCAATAATTTTAGTTCCAAGTAATACTAGGGGGAGAACTGGACTTCTGCATATAATGAAGTGATGTATAAATGGGACAAAAATGTCGGAAGTCAATAGGAGCTATGGATAATCAGAAGTTCTGAAAATAAGATCAAGCTGCAAATACCTGAAAAAACCCCAAAACAATAAAGCACCCTAGCACCTTTAGAGTTAATGAACGATTATATATTTTTAACTAAACAAGCCCACTGTTAACTCAAGTAGATATGATGGTCAGTATTTGTTTTGCTATTTTTGCTAAAGGGATTGTGATATGTAACCATTGAGAAATGTTTTAGTATTCTCTACTCACTGGGAGAGAGAGACAAAGTCAAAAATAATGATGCTGTGACCAATACTGCACCTGGGGAATATTTAGAAAGGCTGCACTCTTAGTAGATCAGTATGCCTTATGTGTTTACATCATGGACATGTCAGTCACACAGTGACAACCTAGAGGACAAGCAGAAAAGACTGAAAGGGGTTTACAAAGCTATTTGTCTAAAAGGAACTCAATTTCCCCAGTCTGGAAGCACAATTAATCTAGATAGCAAGACTGCTGTCAGCAAGGATCAGAATATTTGCAACAGTGCACAGCTCGTGAAATGGGTACATTGTTCCTTTTTGTCAAAAAATTCATTACTCTGACCATGATTTAGGCGCCACATTTTGTGAAATGTCAAAAAATCCTTTGGTTTTTAGAGGAGCCTTCCTGCATGGCAAAAAAAAATAAAAAAAATAATAATAATAAAATAAATTACAGGAATTTGTGCTCTGAGTCAATGAGCATGATGGCACTGGATTCACAATTTCTGTTCTTGCTTAAAGCAAAAAAGGAAAAAAAAAAGAAACATGAATGATTCATATCATGTGTCACTGCAGAAACATCTGGAAAAACATCAAACAGAAAAATTTGGAAGTGATCCAAAGCACATGAAAGTCAATGGGAGTCTTTTCTTTGTCTCTAATGGAATTAGGGTCATGAAGTTTGAGAAAGAGACCTTAAAAGTCATTGGGCAAGTCCAGACAAGTGTGCTTGTGCATTTCTCGGGGACAAAGAGCAGGGCTACTTCGTTGTGCCACTGCTACCTCTCCCTGGGGAACTGCTCTGCATGCATGTTCTGGCATGCTGAGAATTGTCCTGGGTGAGGGAGTCTGGGGCCAGCACCTGAGTTGGCCCCATTACCTGTGTTCCTGGAGGACTCCTGGGGCTGCAGTGGTGGTGATCCAGGCATGCAGAGCCTGGCCAGCTGCCAAAGCATGGTCTGGCCAGCCAGGCTCCAGTTTTGGGTTGTGCATGCTGCTTTCATGTGTGCCATCCTGCTTTTTTTTGTCATGGTTGTTTTTTGTTTGTTTTTGGTTTTTTTTGTTTGTTTGTTTTTTACACCAGGATATCCTGGTGTCAAAAAACCCCACCGAACTGTTAATTTGCAGCATGACAAATGCCTGCACATGTGATACATGTGGCCTGTGGTGCCACAGATGGGACTGAAGCACAGATGGGACTGCAGCACTGTTAATGCTGTTAATTTGCAGCATGGCAAATGCTTGCACATGTAATACATGTGGTCTGTGGTGCCACAGATGGGACTGCACACAGATGGGACTGCAGCAATGCAAACTGCAGCACTGCATGCATGCTTGTGGGGATGCACCCATTTAGTCCAAACCAAGGACAGATGCAGGATGTAGTATTCTTGAATCATACCAGACAGATGCCCATCCTTCATCTTCTTGAAAACCTCCAAGGGAGAAGATTCCATAACTTATCTGGGCAGCTTGTTCTTTTGTCCCACTGCTCTTATACTTAGGAATTTTCTCTTAAATTTACTTTGGCAGCTTTTTATGTTGCCCTGTGTACATTTACTTTCTGCACTACATACAGCATTTAAGGCCCTGCAGGGTGTCATGCTTCACTTGAAGTACATACTCAAGTACATTTAAAGCTTACCTTTTTTTCTGAATCTGGACTTTAGTTACTATCAAATACTTTTTAAAATCCAGTGTAAGAAACCTTTCTGACCTGCTGGTACCTGTTACCCATCACACACTTATATGCCAGATTGTTATGGTATGCCGAATTTATTCTAAAAACAAGAGGGAGAAATGGATTGGAAACAGAATCTGCCTCCAACTAGTGCTAGCAGGCAACACAGAGGATTTCATTTGCTAAGTACCTGGGCAAAGCTGAGTGCATTGGCATATAATTTACAATTATGTAACTGTGATTCAATTAGGTACAGGGGCTTCCTAATACAGGGACAAAATTTTTAGACTTGAGTGAATAAGCAATGGAAAAACTGTACATTTAGATACTTAAGGAAAAGGATGTGATCTTAAAAAGTGTGGAACACCAGGTAACTTACACACCTCTGAAAATCAAGTCATTCTTAATTCTGTACCTAAATATGGTTTTACTTTCATGTTATAATCAAACCAGGAAAGCACTAAAGGAGGCACTGAGCTCAGAATGGCTTTCTGTGTTGTCGTGTGAAATCTGTACCCCAGAGCCACTAGATCAAACTACCAGCTACAGCCTTTGCATATTAGAGAAAGGACCTACACCTTTCCCATCCTGAAATCTGTGAACTGAGAGTAGCTGATCACAACATGGGTGAATAGTTTTCGTAAGCACTGCAAAGGTTTGGGATTGATTTCAGACAGCTGGAGACCCTGTCATTATAGCCAGGGAGTTTTCCCAACAGTTTTAATGAGGTCTGAACTTTTTTTATTTCTCAAACACCATGGCAAATACCTCCTCTTATACCAGGAAGCTAAGAATTAAGGTGGTAGCAGCTGTAAAGCTAAAACCTCTGTTGAATATCTGCAATGCTGACTGGGAACAGTTACTTGTAATAGCCTAAAGTCAAATTCAGAAGTACGTAGTACTGCAGGATACACAGCGGGGGTGGATCCATGGCATGTTTAAGTGGCGTGGGGACCCTCCTTCCATAGTGAAGGTCACATGCCAGCAGCTTCATTTTCCAGTGTCTGGCTTCCCTGCAGTGCCTGAGGCTGAAGTGGGACACCTTGGGGGACCAAGTAGGTCCCACCCTGTGGGAAGACTGTACCAGAGGGTAGCAGCTTCTGGGGACTTTTTGGAGTCCCCACTCTTGGCACCCCTCTCTGCTCCAGTGCAGGCACCTCCCCTCCCATTCTCTGTCATCCTTTCCAGAAGAAGTTGCCTGTGGGTGTAAGAAGGAGCAACCTGCCTGCTGCTGTCTCTGGCTGATGTGGGGTCAGGAGAATCTCAGGGGTCTTCTTGCACCACTCCAGCTAAAGTCTTCAGTAAGTGGCAGTGTGGGATACTGGGCTTTGTTGGAAACAGTGCTGGAGGCATCAGGTGGGTCCCTCCCAGACTTGAGGAGGACCCCTGGGGGTAAGCATGGAGCAGAAGTGCCTAGAAGGCAGTGTTTACCCCTGGCATCCCCATCCTCAGCCCTGCCTGGCACTCACCATAACTGCTTCTCACAGCTGGAGGCCCCAGGGCCAGTGAGGGAAGGACAGCGGGGCAGGGATTTGACCCTACCACTTCTGCTGAGCCTGGCACCCTGAACAGACACCCCTCTCAGCCCTCAGCCGAAGCTTCCTCCATCCCCCGGTCAGCTGGGAAAAATCAGTGGGAGTGGGCTTCCTGCCGATACCCCTCATGTCATTTTGGATTCAAGGCACCTTTCACTGGACTTGAGGCATGCCTCCACAGGTTTTGCAAATTGAGTGTCACCCAATTTCAAAAACTAGTTTATATATTACAGTGCTTACCTCCTTAACACAGGGGCTGGGCAGTAGGGATGTGGGATTGTCCAGGCAGGGACAAGCCTGAGCCTCATTTATCTGCTTAGTTTATCTGCTTATCTCCTCATGCCTTACAGTACCCTTCAAAGGATATGATGGGCGCCCTGGAAACCTGATTGCCATTAACTGATGTAGTGCCCCAATCTGGTCCCCAGCAACTTCAAAGGAACATGTTACATTCAAAGGAACCACTGGAACATGCAATCTGGCCTATCCTGCACAATACAAGCAATGGAGCACCCCAAAAGAGCCTAATAAATTAGGAGCTTTAGGTGGATTTTTTTTTTTTTAACAAAGGCTTCATGTACAATGTGCCATAGGAAGAGATCAGGAGATACAAAAGGCATCACCAATACCTTGGCCCCCTGCAAAATGTATTTAGGTAAAAGATGCCCAAATGATTCTAGGAAACAGACCACTACAGAAGAATGCAACCGAGACAAAGAGAGTAACAATGAGCTATGGCGATGTAGCATCAACAGGCAAAAACAGTAACGCAGCAGCTACATCGCCATAGCAAGATGCTCCCTTGTTATAGCACACTGCTATGGCAATGTAGCAGCTAAAAGTAACTATGTGGCTAGCACAGAGTAGTACGTGGCTGGTTGGCTGGCACAGTGTAGTACATGGCTGGCACAGTGCAGTATGCCATCCAAAAGGAAGTACTAAATGACGGTACAGTAACAACAGCGCCACAGGGCCACGTGTAGATATGCCCAGTTCCTTCCATTAGCTCAGCATCCAGCAGGTAGGCTCTGATTAAGTGGGTTTACAGAGTGTCACATGAATCTGTAAAGCTAATTATCAAAGCACCCTAGCTATTGGTGAGCAGCTTGTTTTACTGCTTTAAATACCACCTATGCAAATTCATAATCCTGGGTTCTTACAAGGTGGTGGAGCTAAAGATGACTTAATCCAAGATTATGGGCCAGATTTTTCAGGTTGTGTGTCTCAGTGTAGCACAGTTAAACTACTTTTTTCAGGTCTTGAAGCTAAATCTAAGAAGTAATGCCTTGGAGAGTTATGCACTTGCTGGGTGGAACATTATAGATAATTGCTATAGGACAACTCCTCACACAGCCTAGAAAAACTGGCTTGTCTTTCTTTATTACAGTGTGGCCATCAGGAGTTGTGGCATTTCTTAGATCATGACATGTCATAAAAAAATATAAACATCTTAGGTTTCTGAGCTGACCTAACCTCAGAGATGGAAGCTATTTTTCTTACCAGAGATAAAGCAGTTTCTTGTGTGGAATTTTTAAAAGCTAATTAGCATTGAATCATAAAACATCCTGGCAAGCAGCTGAAAGTGAAATTGTTGTACAACCATTGAGTAGTTGAAGCCTTGATGCATAATTACTCATGGTGAATAGGAACTGTTCATGCAAATGCACAGGTGCCTAGATATTACCAATACTGGCAAATGCTGCATAATAAGACATTGTCACTTATTCTGATTAATGTGGTTGTAAATAAAGAAATTGACATTACAAAATATACTATTCACTTGACGGAGTAACTAAGCAAAATAATAAACATGAAACGAGGCTGATATTGCTTAGATGACAACAACACCAATCTCTTAAGTGAGGACAGTGCCCAGTATTTTGATGACTAGGAAAAAGTCATCATGACTAGCAACTAATTATGGGTGGCATGATTTTGCCATGTTTCTAGTTCAAGAGTACTTTACTTAACAGAGAATTCCAACAGATTCAGAAAGGACACTTGCATAGACAGACTATTCAACATACAATCATAGAAAATTAGGGTTGGAAGGGACCTCAGGATCTAGTCACCATCAGGATCTAGTCACCATCTAGTCACCATCTAGTCCAATCGCCTTTTCAAAGCATCCCCAAGTATATCACCCCAGCCAAGGCTTTGTCTACCCAGGTCTTAAAAACCTTCAAGGATGGAAATTCCATAACCTTTTTGGCTAAACTGCTCCAGTGCTTTACTTCCCTCCTAGTGAGAAAGTGTTTCCTCATATCTAACTTAAACTTCCTTTGCTGTAACTTGAGACCATTGCTCCTTATTCTGTCATCTGGCACCACTGTGAACAGATAGCTGAAGCCAGTGGAAAATCCCAGATGATCCCAGGGATGCCATGATCATGACAATCTTCAAGAAAGGAGACAGATTCAGTTGTAGAAATTACAGATGAATCACTTTGCTGTCCACTATAGGAAATATCATTGCAAGAACCCTTCTGATCCATCTCTTTCCACTTGCTTAAGAGCTCCTCCTGGAACCTCATTGTGGGTTGGGCATCAAAAGGCACAGCTGATGTGCCCTTCGCTGTTCGCCAGCTGCAGGAAAAAATGCCAGGAACAACATAAACCTCTCTATGTGTCCTTCTTTGACCTCATGAACATTCTGACTGTCAATTGAGAAGCATTGTGGAGGATCCTTCTGAGGCACAGATATTCAGTGAAATTTGTCACCATTCCTTTCCTGCTCCATGATGGTATGTGAGCAGTGGTTCTGTTCTCTGTAATGGATCTATCACAGATAACTCCAGTCTTAACCTCAAAGTTAAGCAAGGCTGTCATTGCTCTTACACTCTTCTCAATATTCCTTACCATGATGCTACATGTGACTACCAACAAGCTTCCAGCTGGAGTGGAGCTAAAGTACCAACTGGGTATGTCTACACGAGATGCTTTACTGTGAAGTACAGCAAATTACTGTGTAGTAAGCATCACCACCTACACGTGTATCCCCTACTCTCCTTTTCAGTTGCTCTACTTGGCAGTTAATTTGCTACCTGCAAATGCAAGTAGAAAATTAACTGCAGAGTAATTACTGTGTAGTAAGGCACTTTTAGACAGCCAACCAGGAGCAAATCTGCTCCTTGTCAGCTGGGAAGCAGGGGGTGGGAGATGGCTGTCTACCCCCAGGACCTGCCTGCTGCTGCTATGGGCTCTACCACCAGAGCCCAGGTGGGGACAATGTCCCCCTGCCCCAGCAGCAGAGAATTCCTGGCCCCTACTCCACATTCATGGCATGGGGACCAGGAGCTCCCTGCACAGGGAGAGTTTCTCTTCCCCCCCTCCCGCCAGCCTAGAGCTGGCTAGTGCCTTCCCCAGATTGGGACAGTTCCCAGCCAGCCTTGGGCTGTGCGGGGAAGTCTGCACATGCAGGTTGGAGGTGGCTGGGGACTATCCTGTTTCAGGCAGTCCCCAGCCAGCTCCAGGCTGCATGTGCAGGCTTTCCCATGCAGCCCAGGGCTGGCCAGGAACTGTCTCAGTCTGGGTCAGGTCCCAGCCCTGCAGCTTTTTACTAGGTCTATGCCCAATCAAGCAATCAAGGCACAGGGCTTGGAAAGAGCTGTGGGGGAGAGGCAGGTCCCAGCCTCCTGCTCCGATCCACTGCTGGGGCAGCTAGCAGTGTGCTCCTGGTGGGGCAGGAAATCCCTGACCAGCTGGGTGCTCACTTCCAGCTGCCCCACCAATGGATCAGGGCAGAGGCTGGGACCTGCCCCTCCCCCACCGTTCTTTCCAAGCTGCCTGCCCCTGACTGGGGAGTCCAGACTGGGAGATCCCTGCTGCCAGGGCA
The DNA here is from genome assembly GCF_000455745.1 of Alligator sinensis. Lineage (NCBI taxonomy): Eukaryota > Metazoa > Chordata > Crocodylia > Alligatoridae > Alligator > Alligator sinensis. The sequence continues at coordinate 70,133 of NW_005843004.1, forward strand.
AGGGGACATTGTCCCTGCCCCGGCTCTGCCATTAGAGTCCATCCTGGTGTAGCAGAAAGCCCCCTTTTCCTCTTGCCTGCATTTGCTCTCACCTCTTTAAATATGTTTTTCCTCTTCTACCTTTTCTTCCTTCCTCTTTCTATCACTTTAAGATAAGGATTTGTGTTTTAAAATTTGTACGTGTGCATTTTGTATCTCCCTGTGTATTTTGGTATTTTTATCTATTTGTGTGCCATGGCATTTGTAGCTTATATTTTATACTCCTCACCTTTCAACTTTCAACTATAAATGTGTTTAGTAACAATGTTAATAAGGGCAGGAGTTAAACTGCCACTTCCCTGTATCAGGCTGGCCCCTGAAAGAGGGAGTGAATCAGTGATTGAATGTGTAACACTGTAGCAGCAGGCAGCAATTAACACCTAAGGAAACTGCAGATCAACCAATGGAAGAACTCAATAGAAGACAATGTAGCAACTGGGACATCTCTAAACATCACTGATCAAGGGCTAGAAGCCCTGGCCTGAGTTAATCAACTCCGGGGACCAACTTTTGGGCTGAATATCTCCAGATCGACCACTCCCAGAGCCCTACTCAAAATTTATCAACAGACTCCCAAACCTGCACGTACACGTGGATGACCCCTGGGGCTGACAGATGCCATCCAGTAGCTACCGAGGGGGAAGTCCCACGAGGGTCAACAACCCCTGGATTGGGCAAACCTGAAAACTGTCACCAAAGTCTGCCAAGGACAGTTAAAAAGCAGTGAAAAGTGACCCTCAGCAGTGCCCTCTTGATCTCCAACTTGACCAGCACCCAACCTGTCCAGCCAGAAGGACCAGCTGGCGACCCCCTTCTGGAAGATAACACCATGCTGAAATAAGTCTCAACGACAGACTCCAGCACCTGTGGGATAGGTATACCTGACTCTTGTAGCTTGCAACTGTGTGTGTGCATGTGTGTGTGTGCTTGTGTGTGTGTGTGCATGTGTGTGAGAACCAGCCCCAAGGTTTATGATTTAACTTCATTACAGTGTTTCAATCCGCCTAATAAACCAGAATTTTAAGGATCCCGAGTTGGACATTTGTAGCCAACACTGGCAGCAGGCAGCTCCCACAAGCAGGGAACAATCTCTCAGCCCCTGACAGTGGACAGCTGTCTCCTGGGCCCATGCTTTCTGTCAGGCCAGGCCCTGCCAGGCCCTGGGCATGCCCATTGGATGGTAAATTGTTTAATCTCAGCCAGCTCTGAGCCAAAACCAAGATTACTCTGACCTCAGTCATTGGGCTCCAGTACACTGATGATGCTATAGTGTGTGCTCACTCAGAAGCAGATCTTCTGATAATCATTGATGTCTTTACTGAGGCATATAAGAAAATGGGACTTGTGCTTATCATTCAGAAGACTAAGGTTCTCCATCAACAAGCTCTTAATAAGCAGTCCCCAGCTCTGGTAATTCAGATTTATGGTGAGACTCTGAAGAAATGCAACATTGCCTCAAATGGGCAGTGCAGCTTTTGGATGCCTGAGGAAATGGATGTTTGAAGATTGCAACATCAATTTTGAACCAAGCTCATGGTTTATCAACCAGTCATGATCCCTACCTTGCTGTAGGAAGCTGAGATAATCAACATATAGGAGACACCTCTAGCCACTGGAGAAGTACCATCAATGCTGCCTATGGAAGATCCTTTGAATCCTGTGGAAAGATAGAGATACTAACATTAGTGTCCTTTTGCAAGCAAAAATAACAAGCATTGAGATGATGATACTCCAACATTATTGTCACTGGGCTGGCCATGTCATCTGGATGTCTGACTTCAGACTCTTTAAGCAAGTTTTATTCTCCCAGCTTAGTCAAGGCATGCGCTCAGGAGTGGGGCTTCAAGGATGTCTTCAGGGCCAATTAGAAAAAAAGCATCAGCTTGTGGGAGACTATAGCCCAGAGCCATCCCAAAAGGAGGTCTGTTGCAAGGATCTCAGTACTTTGAATCCTCATGATCACAATATGAGATGAAAAAAGTGGGAAAGGCAAAAACAGCATGTTGTGGACTGAATCAAGAATCTGGAGCCAGCCACACCACATGGAAACATGTGCCCGGGTTGCAGTAGAACCTGTTGATCCTGGATTGGCTTTGTCAGACATCTTTGGACCCACAGATAAGAAAATCATGGAAAATAATCATCCTCATCTGCAAGGGATTGCCCACAAGTTGAAGGCTATTATTAACTCCCCTCTCAGTCTTCTCTTTTCCAGACTAAATAAGCTTCTCATCAGTCATGTGCCCCAGCCACTTAGCCATTTTTGTTGCCCTCCATTTTGCTGTCTCCAGTTTGTCCATATCCTTTCTGTAGTGGGGGGCCCAAAACTGTACACAGTATTCCAGATGTGCCCTCATCAGTGCCAAATAGAGAGGAAGTATCACTTCCCTAGATCTGCTGGTAACGCTCCTATTAATGCAGCCCAGTATGCCATTAACTTTATTGACAACAAGGGCACACTGTTGTCTGATATTAATCTTATTTTTTACTATAAACCCCAGGTCCTTTTCTGCAGAGCTGCTACTTAGCCTGTCAATCCTCAGCCTGTACTGGTACATGGCATAGGTCTGTTCTAAGTGCAGGACTTTGCACTTGTCCTTACTAAACCTCATGAGATTTATTTTGGTCCAATCCTCCAATTTTTCTAGGTCTGTCTGAATCCTAGCCCTACCCTCCAGTATATCTACTTCTCCCCCCAACTTGGTGTCACCTGCAAACTTTCCTAGCGAGTATTCCATCCCACCTTCCAGACCATCAGTGATGATATTGAACAAAACAGGCCCCAGTTCTGACTCCTGGGGCACTCCACTTGATACCAGCTGCCAACTAGACATCAATCCATTGATTACTACCCTCTGAGACTGACTATCCAGCCAGTTTTCTATCTACCTTACATCCAACAGTCCATTCATCTGTACTTCCTTAGCTTGCTTGCAAGAATCTTGTGGGAGACCATATCAAAAGCCTTGTTGAAATCAAGGTATATCACATCCCCACGTGTACAGAGCCTGTCATCTCATCATGGAAGGCAATCAGGTTGGTCAGGCATGACTTGCCCTTGGTGAATCTATGCTGACTCTTCCTAATCACCTTCTTCTCCAAGTGCTTAGAAATGGATTTCTGAGGACCTGCTCCATGATTTTTCTAAGGACTGAGGTGAGGCTGACCTTTCTGTAGTTCCTTGGGTCCTCCTCCTTCCCTTTCTTAAAGATGGGTACTATATTTTCTCTTTTCCAATTATCCAGGACCTCTCCTGATCTCCATGAGTTTTCAAAGATAATGGCCAGTGTCTCTACAATTACATCAGCCAACTCCCTCAGTACCCTCACGTGCATTGCATCTGGTCCCATGGACTTGTGCACATCTGAGTTTTCTAAATAACTCAACCAGTTCTTTTGCCACTCTTACCTGCTCACCTCCTCCCCAAGCAGTCTGGGAGCTGACCTTGCTTGTGAAGACTGGGATGAAAAAGGCATTGAATGCTTCAGCCATTTCCACATCATCTGTCACTAGGTTGCCTACCCCATTCATTAAAGGGCACATACTTTTCCTGATCTTCATTTTGTTGCTGACATACTTGTAAAAACCCTTCTTGTTACCCTCCATGTCCTTTGTTAGCTGCAAGTTACAAGTCCCTTGTTAGCTGTGCTTTATCCTTTCTGATTTCATCCTTTCTGATTTCGTCATTGTGCTAAGTTTCCACTTCTTGTAAGCTTCCTTTTTTTATGTTTTATCTCACTGAAGAGTTCCCTGAGAAGTCAAGCTGGTCTTCTGCCAGACATGCTAGTCTTTCTGCACATCAGATTTCTGATTTAGCAGATTCTTAAATATAATGGCCCAAATGCCACAATTAGAATCTTTAGAATCAATAGTGGGACACAAATTTGCATGCGGGTGGCGGGAACTCCTTTGCACCGAGGTTTTCTCTTTGCAACTGAGAAATGCACCCTGCAAAGAAAGCTCCTCGTGGTGGGAAATAATTTAGCAGTGCCGAAGCGCGCACACACAAAATCACACCCTTGGGTTGTGACATCCCCCCTTGCTGAAGGCACAGCTGAATTATGCCATACACTCATTACTCGGGTTATCGAGAGCTCTTACCACAGGTCGTCGAACTAAACAGATAAACACAAAGTTAGCTAACATAAGAAGTTCATCCTCCAGGGATCGAATCAAATAATAACCAGCACAAATACATATACACATAATTAGATTCATAACAAAGAACTGCACGATCAGGGCTTCAGGGGGCATCACG
>NW_005843004.1:75030-75673 GCF_000455745.1 Alligator sinensis
TTCTCTTCCGGTTCTTCCACGCGGTCTCCCTCTTTCTCGGCGCCATCTTGGCATGGCGTCTCAGGATTTTCTTTCGCAGCCACTTCTTTGACCGCTTGAATGGCCATACGCAGCTGGGCTTTCAAACTTAAATTCTTTTGCATTAGATGGGTTACAGTACGAAAAGTTGCAGTTAGCACTCCCCCTTGTCATCTTGTGGGGCCACCCTCTCATCTGCGGCACGTTCCTCCATCTCCAGATCTTCGTGGAGCTCGGATGGAAGCTCGCGACCCCTTAATCTAGACGCCAGCATAAAGGGGGCGAACCGGTCGATCGGCACCGGTTCTTCACTCTCCCGAGCACATCTTAGGCAACGGGCACACTCCCGGGTGAGGGTTGGGTTTACTGCGCCCACCGGGTTGACTCTGGTGAGGGACACAGTGTCGAGGGGCCTGAACAGGACCTGTTCATCACTCGTTATACACCCGAATGCCGCAGGGTGAAAATATACTTCCCTCTCTTTCAGGGCTCTGTCTTCGGAAGCTTCCTCTTCTCCCTTCAGCGAAAGGCATCCGTTGATAAACCTCTCACCCGTTCCGCCCGCCTGGAGGTAAGTGATATGTGCCTCCAGTTCCATAAAGTTTTCTACTTGGCGTTTTCCACT
>NW_005843004.1:75949-88902 GCF_000455745.1 Alligator sinensis
TACACTCACACGAAGTTTGCTAGGCTCCGTGGAACTTGCACGCAGGGAAGGGGTTCGTCGAGGGATCGTGCTCGGCGATGGGGAGAGGCCAGAGGTTGATCAGACCCCTATAGCCTTCTTGAGGCACACGCTGGGTCCGTTAGGTTCCGCAGCGCTTAGAGTTCTTCACGAGATGTGAAGTCCTCCTCCTCCACTAGATGGTTGTGGAGTCCTCCAACTTGGGCGGAAACCGCTCAAGCCTCTTATACGGCTAGCAAGCCAATCGCTAGCCGCCACGTGGGAATAATTTAGAACTGGCCAATAGTGGGACACAAATTTGCATGCGGGTGGCGGGAACTCCTTTGCACTGGGGTTTTCTCTTTGCAACTGAGAAATGCACCCTGCAAAGAAAGCTCCTCGTGGCGGGAAATAATTTAGCAGTGCCAAAGCGCACACACACAAAATCACACCCTTGGGTTGTGACACTGGGATAGATAGGTACTTGAGCAAATTTAGTGCAGGTGATACTAAACTGGGAAGGATTGTGAACAAATAGAACAGGATTACAATTCAGAAGGGTCTTGACAGATCAGAAAATTATGCCGGAGCTAACAGGATGAAGTTCAATGCTGACAAGTGCAAGGTGCTACACTTCCAGAAGAACATTCAAAAACACAAGTACAAAATGGGTAACACCTGGCTGGATGGCAGCACTATAGAGAAGGATCTAAGAATCTTGGTAGATCACAGACCCGATAGGAGTCTGCAATGTGATGGAGCTGCACAAAAGGTGAATGAGGTTTTGGGCTTCGTAAATTGAAGCATTAGGTATAAAACATGGAATGTGATAGTCTCTCTTTATTCAGCATGGGTTAGGTCTTATCTATAATATTGTGTGCAATTCTGGGCTCCACATTATAGAAAGGACATAGAGAAGTTAGACCAAAGGTAGGCCAGAAAGTGATAGATATTCAAAGAACTGCCAGAAGAAAAAGGAAAAACACCTTTTTTCCCTTGATGCAGACAGTAGAACATGTACCAATGGCTTGAGTTTGCTGCCAAGTAGGTTGAGATTGGATATCAGGAAAAAGAAAACACTGATAGAATAGTGAGGCAGCGGAATTGTCTGCTTAGATAAGTTGTGGAATTCCTACCATTGGAGGTGTTCAAGAAGGCATTGGACAAGCATTGGTCAGGGATGATCTAGGCATGTACCATGCTATCCAGGCATGTACCTGCTGTACCGTGGCTATTTTCCATATTTTTGGGCTTCGCTGATTGCTACATGGGGCTAGGAAGGATTTTTTCCCCTTTCCTGTTGCTCTACATGTGAGGATTTTTTTTGCCTTCTTTGGAAGCCTTGGGTGTCTGTTGCAGCCAAGGCTGTGGATTTTCACTGGGGTGTGCCAGTGATCTGGCTGAAACTTAAACCCAGAGGTTCCTGGTTAGGAGGGCTTGCCCCACTGCTCAGAGCCATAGCAATCACAATATTTGGGGCCAGGAAGGAATTTTACCCCGTGGTCACAATGGGACAGACTTTGGGGTGTTTTGTCTTCTTCTGTAGCAGGCTGTGTGACACTCTTCCATGGATCTCTAAAGTTTATTTTAACAACGCTTGCAGCAGCAGGACTTTGCCCACGGTTGTCCTCTTGTTTTCCCTGTGGGAGGTTAGGGTGGTATGTCTAGTGGTTGTGTCAGAATTGTCTCTGTAGTTTTACTAACTGAGCAGACAATGGATTTGTATAGGATAGTTTGGATAAGGATGATCCTACCTGACGACTAGATGATGTCTGAAGGTCCCTTCCAGCCCTGAATTTCTGATTCTATGACCTTTTGTCTAATAGTTTAAGGCTTAAAGGACTTGCTGAAGACATGGGAGACTTGGCTTCAAGGCCTTCCTCAGCCTGGGAAAATCTGAACTCACATCTCTCACTTTTCTAGGAGGTGCCCAAATGATCAGGCTGTAGGCTGGACTGGACTGAGGGTACCTATTCATCTGTCCTTGTTGAAAGGACCACTGAGAAGCCATCAGTTCACTCCCCTAAAAAGGATATTAAACTACAGAGTCAGGTTTTATCTTGAGCTTTCTCTTTTTGATCCTTTGAATACTGCATGCATTTAAGGACAGTAGAACAGTTTCAGCAGGAAGGCTGGGTATATTCTTGCCCAGCCAAACAAGTAGTTTGGTCTTCAGAGGCGAGGATGCAGTGGATGTGAGGCTTGTAACACCTGGTTCTCCTACATTCTTGCTGAGTACTCTAACCATATCTCTATTATAGAAAAACTGGACTCCTCTTTTGCCCAGGCTTTAAAAATAACTGGGACTATATGCTGTGAGGGACTTCATCCTGTCAGGATGTGTTATGTGAGCTCAGAGCATACATGCCAGTTTGGGAATTTCAAGTGACATAGAGGCCACGGTCTTGGAATTTTTGGATCCTAGTAGGGGTTAGGTGTGAGTATAACATCAGGCTAGATCTGCGAAAGGCCAAAAAGGACTTGCTCCAAGAAAGGGAAACCAAAGGGGAAGGCAGCTAGTGACTTTTAAGCATTTCCAGGGTTAGGCAGCTGCTGAGGGTTGGGTTGTTGTTGTTGTTTTTTTTTTTGGGGGGGGGGGGTGGGGATTTTAATTTTGGCATTAAATGCATAAAGTCTGGCTGAGTCCTGTTTTAGAGACCTAAGTCCTCCTTGGACTTAACCCCTCCCACAAAGGTAGGTGACTCATTCTTTTCTTTGCTTCTAATCTCTTTTGGTAGATATACATTTATTTATGGATTTACCTTAACAATTCTATCTGGAACACAATCTACTGGAAAATACTGACTCTCTATGACATCTCCAAAATCTGTGTGTCTGGTTCATTATGAAATAAGAATATTTTAGAGCTCTAGCAATGACTCTACTGGGCCTACAGAATATAGGGGAAGAAATAGATACAATAATATCTATTTGAATTAATACACTATAAATCATTCAGAGAAAATAGACATTAATCCCTTTGGTCAAGGTTGAATATGAGCTATGATTCAGAAATTGCCTATCTATTCATCAAAACACTTAGTCATTTTCAGATACGTCCAAAATCTATCTAAACCATTTTATACCCTAAAGGGATAAGACATTAAGATTGATATCTCCATATATCTACTGTGGCTTAACCAAGCAGGAAGGTCTTTTATTTTCTTTATTTTGTCTTAAGGTGACTTTTGTTTTAAACTGCATCACCCATTTGATTAGGATACATGCAACATAGCTAGCATGTAATATTGTCATTTTGGCTAAGTTAAACTATAGCTGAACATTGTTTCATTGACTATTTATCTTTAATACTGAATGTTGTTAATAGTTCTTTTGGAGAGAAAGGAATAGTATTCAATAAATTCTATGCCAGATTTAGCCATTCTCACTCTTGATCATTGGAACATTGTTCTATAAGTATTTCCAGGGCAATGAAGATACTATGCAATATTTACTGTAAGAATCAGGCCTTTAGTTAACTTCAGTACATTGCCTGATAAAGAACTGGTGGCATTTTTGGTTGGTTTCTTTTTAGACATATACATAGCATGAGACATTCCCATGGAAAATTGATATGTATTTGGAAGTTAAATTTAACAGTTGCAAACTTGTATGCTTTAAATTCTCACAAACAAATGGCTTAAGACCATGTTTTAGTGCTTTCTCATCATCATATAACTTTAGAGCCCCAAAATAATGTTCATATGCTATGTCAAATGATCCTGATAATGCATCCCATAGAACTTAGGCACATGGGCAATCTTTGCCTAGTTTCCTTACAACAGGGCTGTCCAGCTTTTAAGTGCTCTCTCTATACATCTTATTTAGTTAGCCTATAACTGTGCATATTCTGCCTTCCAGCTTCTAAGTGGCTGGGGGCTCCATGCTCCATGGGCCCCAAAAGTGAAGGCTGCACGCTGTGGGGGGATGCATTAGTCAGAGCCACTTGCTTCCCAGTTGCACCCTATATGGATGGATGGCTGCTCTACCACCTTGTCACACCACACGTACAGGCAGGGTCTCCCTACCATGTCGCACCAAACTTGAGCATGAGCAGATGCTGTCCCACTCCTTTGAACTTAATGTATGGGTAGACGCATTCCCCCTCACCCTCAACATTGCACAGTGTGTGGGCAGGCAGAAGATGCTCCCCCATCTCACTTCCCTGTTGCCCTGTGCACATGGGGGCTGGCACCCCTGTCCCTGCATAGTGCAGCACAGCATGACACCGCCTCACCTGCAGCTCCCTGCAGGTTCACTTGTGGCACTGAGCCACACAACTGTTTGGGGCTGCCAGCTTCCCCCACACTGTGGGCTGCTCATTGCTGCCCCTGAAGCTAGGTTGGCAGTGTAAGCCAGGAGAAGGAGGAGGAGACCCAAGCTGCTTTTGTAACCTGAGCAATCAGGGCTGCGGCAGCCAGGTGGGAGCCAAATGATATCCCCTTGTGGATTCCCTGTGGCCTGCAGGCCACCAGTTAGTTGGACAGCCCTGCCTTAAAACAGGGCTATTTTCTGCCTATCATGAAGCAATCACAGGAGCTTGCTTTTATTTTTATTTCTAAGATAAAAACCAGGGAGAATGTGTTTTTCAGCAAACCTGGCATTATGAAACACATGCACATCTGAGAGTTTCATTATATATCACAGAAGGAAGGATTGCTCTTCGAGGGAAAACACTGAGTGATCAGGGACTCAGGAAGTTTGTGTTTAATGCCCCACTCTGCCACAGACTTCTTACTTCAAGTAACTGACTCTGCTGTACGTTTCTCATTTGTAGAATTTCTTTTTACTACCCTTAGCATCTAAACAGGCAAGACAGGCAAAGGAATTGTCTCTTGCTTTGTTCAAATCCCCTGAATTAAGCCATTTTATATTAATGTATAACTGGATGAAAAAGACAAAGCTTCTGGCTAGCTCAAAAGTAGAAAACACCTAAAAATTTGAAGCATGAAACAAAAGCAGTATGCTGACATAATTACATTTTAAAAGCAGGTTTGTAAGTGCTAATTGATTTGCTTTTTTTTTCCCCAAAGAGGAGAGCAATGTACCACTAACCTCAGCTACAGATACAGAGACCCAGGGTTCAGACACTACAGCAGTAAGTGTGGAATAAAAAACTAAATACAAATTGGAATAGAAGATATTGCTTGGAAAGTGTCCCTCATGGCTCTCTAAGTTAACCTTTAATCCCTGCTGGCCACTAAGGGCATTTGGACATGACACGGGGCTTTAATTATTTCTAAAATTAAAGCAGTGTTTTTTAAAAACACCATTTCAATTTAGGGCGAAGTAAACCCCTATGTCGTGTATACCCATATTGGAGCCTGATTCTTACCTGCCTCTCTAGCAGCGAGGAGGGGAGAGTGAGCTGTTGGCAGGCAGAGTGGTCCCTGAGCTGGGGGGACTGGTGTTTCCCTCCGTGGCAGCGGTGGCGCCCGCCAGGCACCATCTGCCTGCAGGCACCTAGCTCAGGTCATTCTGGGGAACACTGCAGCCACAGCAGGAAGCACTGGGCCCCCACACAGCTCAGGCAGGCAGGCTGCGGACAGGGGAGAAATCAGGCTTGCCACTTTTTCTTTTTTTTTTTTCCCCTTTTGTGGAGCCTGGCTTCCCAGGTTGCTGCCGGATTGCCTTCATGGTCCACCTGCACAGCCCCTGAGCTGCACGGAGCTTCCCTCTGCAGGTAGGGTAGGAAACTAAAACTACTCGGAGGTGTTTTACTTTGCAGTGCCCCGAAGTCATTTGCTGTGTCCCAAAGTCATTTAAGGTGCATTATGCTGACAAAAGTGCTACAATGGCTGGAATTAATGCGCAATATGCTGCCGAATGTGCAAACAGAAATGCCATTAAACTGGTGCAAAAGGTATTCAACCTGCTTTAAAGTGTCATCTACAAATGCCCTTAGAGCTTATAGAGCAAATGGGGGGTTATATATACACTAAAATAGCACATATTTTCTGCACACAGGTCACATAATCAGACTTATTTAAACAGTCATACTTGGAGTGTACATAAATATCCTTGTGAAGGACAAACAACTGCATTAGAAATAAGATAAAAGTATTTACAAGGGGAGAATGCCTGGATGAAAGTACAATGAACCAAGAAAGTCATAGTGAACAGCAATATTTGTGAAAAAAAAAGATTTATAAAACCTCCAGGTGTAATGTAGGTTGACCAAGGTGCCAGGTGAAAGGACAACTAATGAAACTAAAGGGCAAAACAAGATGTAGAAGCATTTGACTAGGAAAAGTAGGTAAAATATGGGGGACTCTATTCACAACGAGTGCAGAAAGATATGCTTGTTACTTACAAAATATGCTCAACTTCCATCAGATGGTTATTTAGGGGCATGAGATCTTTGTGTGACACATTGCTCGTGCTGTACAAAAATATATATATCTGAAGTTCTGTCAGAGCTGTGTTCATGATACAAAAATATTACTATCATTACTTTTACTGGTACCAAAAAGCAAATTAGTCTTTTGCAGTTGTAAATGACTTTAATTCGAAGTATTTGCCCCAAGCTAAGTAAAGTCTGTTTATGTTAGCATTTGACTGGAAATAAATGACACATGGACATCAGTAGCTGGTAGACGAGTAACAAAACATGAATAAAATCGTATTTCTTTTGTGGTTTTTTTCATACGCTTTATGTATATGGATAGACTGGCATTCTTTCTTCAACTGCAATATATACCATACTTTCTTTGTACTGACTATTGCCTTAGTAATATAAATCCAGGTATTTTAAACTAGACTGACACAAAGACAGTAGTTGAGCATACTAAGGAAAATATTACATGCTAAAGTTGAAGCATGGATGCTAGTCTATCCACAAATTTGTATTTGTCCTATATCCTTTTTTTCATACAAGTATTGAAAACTGTCAAGATGTATTCTGATAAATGCTATCTGTTTCAGTGTTTTAAGCACCAAGGTTATTCTTTGATCATTTTGTAATCTCTTGCACTGCTAATAAAAACAGAAAACAAACTTGCACATTGGCAAACAGGATAATAAAAATCTGCATTGCTAGCATTTTCCATATTTTTATTTTTATCTCCAGTCAAGAAAAAGGTTAATTATTATTAGCTAGAGGCCATGCAGTAAAAAACAAAGTATTGTCTCAGACTGTATGAGCCTTGTCATTGGTTATAATTACATTACATGGAAGATGTACACAACTCTGAAATCAGATTAGTTCATTAGTTCCTAAGTATATATACTTATATAGACTAATATATATATTTATATAGACACAGTAGACTAATTTATATATATATATTTATAAATATAACATCTCCATATGCATGTTGGCAGGAAGGTAGAACCTGGTGGATTAGGACTAATTGGAATTTGATCCACCAAAACAGTAGACTCTAATTCTGCCCTAAATCTGGATTGCATTTAGATGCAAAGCTGTCTAAAAGTTAGTGTAACCCCCACAGGAGAGAGCTCTGATTGTGTAAAGCTTGTATGACAGCTTTTACACTACATGCTGGCCCATATGAAAAAAGGGATATTGCTTGGGAATTAAGTTATGACTGAGGCTTCCCTATACTCCAGTGATTTATGAAGGCTGCATTAGTTGCTTGGGGCCATTGACAGATGGCATAGTATACATAACTTGGACTTCCTTTGGCTTCCCTAATTTATGGCAGGGGATCACCTTCATTTGCTACGAGCTTAGATAACTTAGAGGAGCAGAAATATAGCTTAAAGCCACCATTGCACCAACACTTATTCAGTCCTGACTTGTGCTATGTGCTCCTTGATGACAACCCCAGATTGAGATGCACAGGACTCTCCAAGATATCAGCACCTCCTTGAACAGATTCCTATAGATTCTGACACAGACTCTTCCTTATTTCATCTTCCATATTTTTCTTTCCTGTATCCCGTTTCCCATCTCCAAACAAATAGACTTCCATTATCCTATTCTCACCTCCTTGGTCCACTCTAACCTGAGAGACTCTAGTGTTTTCATTCTCTCTGGGCACGTCTACACGTGACGCTTAATGCATAGTAGACTAATTCAACTGCACATTAGCACATCACAGCAAAAACCATGCTAATGTGCAGTAGAATTAGTTTACTGCTCATTGGGTGCATCTACGCAAGATGCTACATTGCTGTAGCAACATACGTTGTTGCTATGGTGACATAGCATCATTTGGCACTAACTGTGATGCAGTTGCTGTTGCGCAGGAGCAATGACCTCGTTGCTACTGTGCAGTAGGGTTGGAAATGACCCGTGCAGTGCTAGGACTGTGCAGTACCAGTGGATACTGAGCAGTCATTTAGTCCTAATGCTAAAGCAAGTACTAAATGACTGCGTAGTACCAACTGCACAGTGGGGCGTATGTGTAGATTTGTCCATTAAGCATCACAAAAGACTGTGTGGCTTTGCTACTGCACAGTAGTGCTGGGTACTGTGCATTTATATAGTACTTCATATTACAGGTACTAAACTTAATGCACAGTAGCAAAGGTGCATTAATGCACATGTAGGCACAACCACTGCTGCTTAAAATTCCTGCAGCTGTTGGGTCCAGTCCCCAAAGGACTAAAAGGATTAATCGATTCCCTTTCCTGGGAATGAGTGCAACAGGGGAAAACAGGAGCATTGGGAACAGAAAGTGGCTTGGGTAGGGGTCCTAAAAAAGTTCAGACATGTGTTATCTAACTTCTCTGTGCAGGTCTCATTACACAGGAGTGCTATCACAGTCCAAACGTTCTTTAGAGCAACTGGCACTTACTTGCATCTGTCAGTGTTTCCTTGCAATAGGTTTTGATTACTAACCACCTCACATTCACCAGTAAGATATACAAGCCTGAAGTCTAAGTACTTCAGAGAATTATGAGTGCTTTCATTCATTCACTTGGTCATACACTCCTATTTCCATTCGTGTTTTTAATTGTTGGCAGTTTTCTCCAATAAGATCAATCTGTGAAATTAAAGAAACTATTATCTAGATTGGTTTTATACTGAGAAGTCCCTCCCTGAATGTAAAGATATAATCTTTTCCTTTTGTATTGATGCATTATTGATGACATGAGCATGTAAATTGTTGGTGTGTGTCTTGGGAGCTCTCCACTCTGAGTTTCCGATTAATTGAGATGTACTACAAAGTGTCATCATGTGCAAAGCTGTTAAAGTGACTAGCTACAGCTTTGGAGATATGAGTTCAAGCCTTGCTCTGGACTCATGCCAAAGCTCCCCTTATACCTGGTCCCTCAGGCAAGAGTCAAAGGTGGCTGGACATGATTCTAGCCACATCACTCCCTCTGTGCTGTTAACTGGTGTGCCTTAACATACTAACCAATGGACTATTTGGTTGCGGGGGGCTTTCACTGATTGAGCACTATGCTTCTCTCTTGCCTAAGAAAGTAAAGCATTTTATTCATGAATGGAATAAAGCATCTAGAACTTGATGCTTTGTTTTAATTGCAATGTAGTCGCATACCCATAGAAAAGTAGAACTACACTGGTTGAGGGCTATAATTCAAGGGGCTTCTATTGAAATAAGTTGGAAATACACAAGCTAGCTCTTTTGCTTATAAGCCTTGCTATCTGACATTATACAATGCTTAGCAGTCACAAACATCTCATTTAAAATCCATGCCATTAATATTCTATGTTACATTACCTTGTTTCCCATATGTCATATATGTGGTATCAGGTTGAGATTTTCAAAGTCCCTGTTGCCTTTGAAAATCTATCCCTAGTAGTCATATCTGGCTTAGGGACTGTATTTTGCAGTAGTGTTCCTTGTATGTTTGATTTTAATTTGCCTTAATGAACTTCATGAACTGCAGCCTCATGAACTAGAGTAGCTGTACTCTAATCATCCGTTATGAAACTATTCTGTCCTTAGTGAATGCTTAAAAAAGCTGAAGGCATTCCTTTCCTACTTACCTCAGAATTCTAGGTTGCAATTAATCTGAACCTAGTGCTTTGTCAATTTGAATACTCTGAATAGTCTTATAATCTGCTCCATTAGAGTGATGTAAGTGTTCGAGAAGCACCTGAGAGAGTTAGTGTTTTGCATTATGGCTATTATTTCCCAATGTTTTTAGTGTTCACTGTTCCATTACATCTATCCAAGAGGATGTACCTGAAACTAAAACATACAATAGAAAATACTAAAAAGAAGTGTTTGCATAAATGTCTGACTGATCATGCTGGAGAAAAAAACTAGAAAGAGTATTTAAGGAGTTGAAAAAAAAAAGTCCTAATATAATTTACATTAAGTCATTTGAGGGTTAGGCCAGCAAATTTAAGTTTACTATTAAAGCTAATGGCAAATAACACATCAGTTGTGTTTGCCAAGCATTCTCGAGTCTGTAGTAATGGAATCCTGGACAAATATGCATTCTTAATGCAAGCAGGCTTACTCCCAGATAAATTACCTGAGTGATAACTGTATGGAAGTAAAAATCCAGTAATAAAAATACCCTCTTTCCTCAAGTCTCCCCTTAGGACTACAACCAAGAGTGTTGCAGCAGAGAACTGGCATGGCAAGAAGAGGAGAGGTGGTAGTTTCTGACCTTGACTTTTTAAAGCTTTATAGGCAGCAGTCAGCACCTGGAACTTCAAGTGGATAGCCATGAGTGTTGAGGGAAGATTGTAGGGGTAAAGCATTTCTCCATGCCTCTCCTGTGCAGAAGGTGGGCAGTTGCATTCTACACTGGCTGAATCTTCCAAATCTCCTAGAGAGATATTTACAGGTACTTTAGATTTCAGCGCCCTAGATCAAAGGTAGGAAATGTGCAAATAAATGTGCCAGATTCTCATATAAGGACGAACAGGAATCTAGGACTGGAAGGCAGCACTTTGGCTATGAAGTGCAGTCCCTTGCAATTGGAGTCCACCTTAGAATGGACTTTTAGTTCAAAAAGGTATACAAGAACCTTCAACTCCTACCTTAGGAGTTGCATACCACCACTACAAAACACTCTCTAACACCTCTTGACAAATGTAGGACACTTGCATCTAAAACCCAAACTGAACCCAGAGATTAAAAAAAAACCATAATAGGCCATAAGGCATTGGAGGGGGTGGTGGGAAGACAGAGAGAGAGAGACAGAAGGCATGTCTTCATGTACTATTTAATGCACAGTAGACTATTTTACTGAGTATTAAAACGCCACTTAAAAACATGCAAATACACTAATATACAGTAAAATAGGCTACTGCTCATTAAGCATCACTAAAAAAGTGTGCATTTCACTACTGTGCATTAGAGCAGCCTAATGCACATTTATTTAGTACCTCACCTCGGGCATTTTTACACATGCATGCATCATAGCACTGGGTCCTTTGAATAGTGGGCAGCGCTGCGATGCATGCAGTTGTATAAGTGGCAAAATGCACGTCAGCACTGAGAAAATGGCAGCAGTGCTCTTTTTAACTGAAGCACCTCAGAGGTGTTAGTTCAAAAGCACACCACAGCCATTTTCTGTGTGCTGATGCACATTTTGCCAGTTACACAACTGCGTGTGGCATAGTACAGTTTGCCTCAACTCACATGTGGATCTCCAGCAGTGGGTCTCCAGCATGTTGCTGGAAAAAGGTATGTGTATAAATGCCTATTAGTACTACATTTAATGCACATTAGGAAAAACACATTAATGCATGTCTAGACACACCCAAAGAGACTGAAGGTTAGCCTTGGGCCTTTTGGGGCCCTAAAGTGGCAAAGATTTTGTCAGGTTAAATAAGCACAGATGCAGTCTTTTCATCATTTAAATGATGTTTCTAAGCATGAGGAAGATGGTGATTAAAGATACTGTTGCTATTTTAGGATTCAGAAGCTTCAGAAGTGTTTAGAAAACTCCAAACTTGTTGAACCAGCATTAAAAAGAAACAAGAGGTGCTATCACTTATGAGAGGGCCCATGGATTTAAACTGATATTAAAAACAACCAAACAAACCTCCCACAGCCCCTCTTTTGCCATTCATTCTCAGTACTGCCCTGTCTATAGTGAACATAATGGCTTACTGTAGTAGATCCAGAAAACAGTGCTTTTTTGAAGCTGATGAGGACAAGATAGAGTTAACCATCTAAATGACTTAACATGACCATAAGGGCTAGGTACAGGTGTTCAAAAAGTCTGAGGCATAATCAGTTTAAATTATGCAGTTTTCTGTATGCCGCATAATATAGTTTGGAAGCAAACAGAACACAGATTCGGCCTTTGGGGAGGTGTGGGAAAACATTAGACTGGGTTCCACCATTTTTGTGTGTGTGTGCTGAACTTTTGTTCTGTTATGGGTATAGACCAGTTTCTGATCACTTATATTGGTAAAAGTGTAATGTCTGAGTTTTTCACATTTCATTATTGAGAATCTGAGGTTTCTCCAAAAGGAATAACCAGAAGTAATGCTAAGCTCTCTCACAAGCTTGATGGCATGAACTGACAGTCTTTAATTGGCTCAGGCTTTAATGGGATGTTCTTGGCTATATCTTCAGCTAATGACTATGCAATTTGCTAATACAAATACAGCAGCATTGTAAGTTTTCTTTAACTTTGTGGTCATAATGCTTTTGCCTAATGGTTGGAAACTCTCAGGGTGCATCCACACGAGCAACCCCCTGTCTTTTGCCCCGCCTCAAACCCCTTTAAAAAAAATAAAAAAATCGACGTTTAAAAAAGTGGCCCTGAGGCAACCGGAGGCTGGGTCCTCCATGGAGACGCTCTGGCTGCCCGGGTCCTCTGGAGATGCTCTATGGTTGGTCCTCGCCCTGCTGCTGAAACACGTGGCTGGTGAGGCTGTGTGTTTCAGCACCAGGGCTCTGGTGCCGGTGAGTAAGGGGTCAAGGGGCTAGAGGAGGGGGGAGGGGATCATGGGGGGGACCCCGGATGGCCCTGCCCACTCCCCCAGCCCTCCTGACCCCTGCCAGCCCCCCGGGGCCCCCGACCCATGCCGGGGGTCTCCCCCCCCCCCC
>NW_005843004.1:88914-90192 GCF_000455745.1 Alligator sinensis
CCTGCCTTCTGCCCTGGCTGCTCCCCCCCCCTGCGAGGGCTGGCCCCTCCTCTTGCCAGCCCCCGCCCAAGGCCTCTGAGCCCTGCTGGGGCTGGCCCTTCCCCCCACCAGCCCCCCTGAGGCCCCTGAGCCCTGCTGGGGCTGGCTCTTCCCCCTGCCAGCCCCTGGAGGCCCCCAACCCCTGCCTTAGCCAGCCCCATCCCCCAAGCTCCCCCAATCCCTGCCCCCCACCCCATGCTTTAAGAAAATAAAAAAAACAACCCCTCCCGGCACTTACCAGCAGTTGGAGCTGCTGTCTGTTTGACTGGGGCCCCACCTGCACTGTGCAGGGCAGGGTGACAGCCCCAGCAGCCCCAGTCTGAGCCCTCCTGTCCCTCCGCTGTCCTGTGCTGCTGGGGGGCTCTGCCAGGAGGCCTGGAGCTCCCCCCCACCCCTGCTTCTAAGGTAAGCAGAAGCTTTTTTTCCCCCATTTTTAATGTTTTTTTTTTCTGTGTTTCTTTTTAAGTGATGTCCTGGGGATGCAAGTTGGGCGGGGGTGAGGCTGGGTGGGGCAGCTGTTGGCGGGGCTGCAGCAACTGGTGGGAGATGGGGCCAGGTGGGGCAGCACTTGCAGGGCTGGGGCATGTGGGCCTTGCAAGGGGGGTGGTAGCCCCTGTGGGGGCCATTTGGCCCGTTGGGGGCCCATAACCCTTGTGTGGGGGTTGAACCCCCTGTTGGGGGGCTGTACCCCTTGTGTGGAGGGCCGAACTCCCTGTTGGAGGATTGAACTCCCTGTTGGGAGGGCCAAACCCCTTGTGTGGGGGTCATCGCCCTGTGGGACTGCAGCAAAACATGT
Organism: Alligator sinensis; assembly: GCF_000455745.1. NCBI lineage: Eukaryota > Metazoa > Chordata > Crocodylia > Alligatoridae > Alligator > Alligator sinensis. The sequence goes on from NW_005843004.1 coordinate 89,750, forward strand.
ATTCATAAATTCATGAAACATGTATTTAGAGTTCACTTTATTATTATGATAAAAGACTTGCTTTAACATTGTAGATATATCAATAAAACATTGTCCAACTGATCACTGTCTCTTTCTTGCTCTCTGTCTTTATAGTGGTCTTATGTTTTACTTGTGGAAGAACATGGATTTGGGGGGATTTTACAGAGTGACTTTGGGATTTTTTTTATCAGAGATTTTTCAGTTTTCCAATAGGGAACCCCAGAATTCCTGCTAGGGCGGCCAGTGGCAGGACCCTGCATGCTCAGAGCTAGCACCTTGGACCCAGCTGGCTGTGGCTCATCTCCTGGCCAAATGGGGCCAGGAGGACATGCTTTGGCAGTTCAAAGCAGGCCACCACACCTGGAACATCTTCCAGGCGATAGCTGCCCAGATGGCCGGGCAGGGGGCACACATGGCAGTAG
>NW_005843004.1:94418-95933 GCF_000455745.1 Alligator sinensis
GCGGGGCCGGCCCCTTCCCCCCACCAGCCCCCTTGAGGCCCCTGAGCCCTGCTGGGGCTGGCTCTTCCCCCTGCCAGCCCCTGGAGGCCCCCAACCCCTGCCTTAGCCAGCGCCATCCCCCAAGCTCCCCCAATCCCTGCCCCCCACCCCATGCTTTAAAAAAATAAAAAAAACAACCCCTCCCGGCACTTACCAGCAGTTGGAGCTGCTGTCTGTTTGACTGGGGCCCCACCTGCACTGTGCAGGGCAGGGTGACAGCCCCAGCAGCCCCAGTCTGAGCCCTCCTGTCCCTCCGCTGTCCTGTGCTGCTGGGGGGCTCTGCCAGGAGGCCTGGAGCTCCCCCCCACCCCTGCTTCTAAGGTAAGCAGAAGCTTTTTTTCCCCCATTTTTAATGTTTTTTTTTTCTGTGTTTCTTTTTAAGTGATGTCCTGGGGATGCAAGTTGGGCGGGGGTGAGGCTGGGTGGGGCAGCTGTTGGCGGGGCTGCAGCAACTGGTGGGAGATGGGGCCAGGTGGGGCAGCACTTGCAGGGCTGGGGCATGTGGGCCTTGCAAGGGGGGTGGTAGCCCCTGTGGGGGCCATTTGGCCCGTTGGGGGCCCATAACCCTTGTGTGGGGGTTGAACCCCCTGTTGGGGGGCTGTACCCCTTGTGTGGAGGGCCGAACTCCCTGTTGGAGGATTGAACTCCCTGTTGGGAGGGCCAAACCCCTTGTGTGGGGGTCATCGCCCTGTGGGACTGCAGCAAAACATGTATTCATAAATTCATGAAACATGTATTTAGAGTTCACTTTATTATTATGATAAAAGACTTGCTTTAACATTGTAGATATATCAATAAAACATTGTCCAACTGATCACTGTCTCTTTCTTGCTCTCTGTCTTTATAGTGGTCTTATGTTTTACTTGTGGAAGAACATGGATTTGGGGGGATTTTACAGAGTGACTTTGGGATTTTTTTTATCAGAGATTTTTCAGTTTTCCAATAGGGAACCCCAGAATTCCTGCTAGGGCGGCCAGTGGCAGGACCCTGCATGCTCAGAGCTAGCACCTTGGACCCAGCTGGCTGTGGCTCATCTCCTGGCCAAATGGGGCCAGGAGGACATGCTTTGGCAGTTCAAAGCAGGCCACCACACCTGGAACATCTTCCAGGCGATAGCTGCCCAGATGGCCGGGCAGGGGGCACACATGGCAGTAGTGCCTCACAAAGGCCAACCCTGCAACTGCAGTCCACTAGCAGCTGGCCCAGAGGGGCAGATGCCTCTACTGGCTCTGCAGTCCCCATCTAAATCTGGCAGGTGCACAGTGGGTAGCTGTCTCGGACGGCCAGAGCAGACTCGAGGTGATTTAGAAATTGCTCGTTCGTCAGGGCAGGCTGGTGAATGGAGAGGCAGACAAGGTTTAATGGTTGCAAAAACGTTTACTTACGCCGCTTGTAGTTGCGACGCAGATGGTCCAGTCGTCTGAACAACTATGTGAGTTGTTCCAGCTGGCGAGGCCCAAGCCAGTTAATCCGTCC
>NW_005843004.1:100686-101338 GCF_000455745.1 Alligator sinensis
TATACACACAAAAACAAACAATTTGATAGACCGGTCTTTCTAACAAACAAAAAACCCCACAACTTTGAACATATAACAACAACTGTTGATCATCGTCTGATTGGAGAACATCTGTTTGGGACTTCCCCCGGTTAGTAGTCAGTCCGTCCTCTCCTATTAACAGACAATGTCAATAAAGAACTTAATAAAATGAGAAAAATAGTGTTATAACAAGTCCTGAGCAAATAGACGTTTGCCGTCTCAGTGTCTCCTTGACTACCATCACTCTATTGATTCGAACGAACTGTAGTCTGGTGTGTGACGGATCTCACAATCAAGCGGTTGTAGATTATTGCCCTGCTGGGGTTAGACCTGTAAAGAAAAGAAAACAACAACAAAACAAAACAAGAGAGAATCATAATTGGATTTACTGTAAGGATGCTGGGTGAACGTCGGAATGGCGAGTCATCCAGTTGTGATGAACGATAATAGGAGGATGATCGGGCTTTTCTTCTAATTGGATATTGTCCCGACCGTTGAACTGTTCCTTTGTGAACTTGTGGATGAGACTGATGAGGGTGAGGTATTGAGATCCATACTAACTCATCTGGCTGGAACTTGGGTTTCCAAGGTGGGGGTTTCTGGACATTAGCTTCATCCCATAACGGTTTAG
>NW_005843004.1:112509-126657 GCF_000455745.1 Alligator sinensis
AATTTTAAACGGCTAGCTAGCCAATTACTAGCCGCTACGTAGGAATAATTTAGCACTGGCCAATAGCGGGACACAAATTTGCATTAGAATAGCGGGAACTCTTTGCACCGTGCATTTCTGTGCTGCAAAGAAGAAATGCACCCTGCAAAGAAAGCTACAAATTGGCGGGAACTCTCTTGCACCGAGGTTCTTCTGTGCAGCAAAAACCCTCGCTGTGCAAGAGGCTCTCATGTGGCAAGAAAATTCCACCATGCTGAGGTACCAAAATCACTGGGTTGTGACAACAGCCAGGAAGCAGCCTCGACTGCCAGACTGCTGCAGTGGGTAAAGGGTTCAGGGAACTCTCAGGGCTGCTTCAGCAGTCCAATTGGCACAAAGGTACCAGTTGGCTGTGCCCCTGAGGTACCAAAATCACTGGGTTGTGACAACAGCCAGGAAGCAGCCTCGACTGCCAGACTGCTGCAGTGGGTAAAGGGTTCAGGGAACTCTCAGGGCTGCTTCAGCAGTCCAATTGGCACAAAGGTACCAGTTGGCTGTGCCCCAGAAGCTCCTGAGAGCTAGGAGCCCTGAGCTACTTGCCAGGATGGCTTTTTATACTGCTGGGGACAGCACAGGTGCTGGCCCCGGGTTCTAGCTCCCCCTGGTTGAAGATCCAGGAGGAGCCAGGCAGGGTTATTGTGCCCCAAGTGGCACAATTTGCTCAACAACAAAGTGCATGTTCGAGCATGTGCGCTGAAGCAAAAAGCCCCAGCTCAAATTTGCAACGCTTATATTTGAGCTGCTGCAAGCACGTGTGCTTGCATGTGTGGATGCGCCCTCAGAGTATCTTTGAAGTCATTTAATTTGGGAGGGGGGGGTGTTAATTTTCTGAGATCTATTTTCAATTCTATCAGGGTTTAATTTCTGTTTCAAAGGAGGCCAAACTCTTCATATTTTTTTATAAAAGTCTTTCATCTTTTTAAAAGTCACTTTAAACTCAAAAATAATCTAAACTACAACATGACCTTTAAATTTAGACAGTCCAAGAAAGTAGAATCATAGCATTGGAAGAGAATCAGAAGCATATCCAGAACAGTACAGTTGCACTTCACTTTGATTCCTGTTCCACCCAAAGTTTAAAACAAACTGCCTGGAAGTGACAGCAATGAGGAGGCACCAGTGAGCACCTGATTCCATGACTACCCGATGGCCTTCCTGATTCCTTCTGTTTTTCATCTCATAGGTGTTAATGACTTTTTCCTTTTTTAAGGCCTTAATGTTCCACTAATACAGTTGTTCTTTCTTCTGCAACTCTGATGCCTGCTAGCTGCTACTGGCATTGTAGTTCCTATTTCACAGCCCTGCACACTGTTCTTAACTCTAGCTAAAAACAAAGCCCAATTATTACTAGGTGACATCTGTAAGAAGAAGCATGACATCACATGTAACCAAAATGTTCTCAAATACATGTTTTTCTATGAAAATATTAGCATGCTTACAAAATAAGCATAGATAATATGTTTTAATAAAAGTACTTCTAGAATTCTTTTTGTGGATTTAAAACAGGGTTATTCTCTATGTAGAGAAGAAGAAAAGAGGAGATGGCAAAAGGCCATGTGGATTCAGGTTGCCTAGCCTGTTGCTCCTGGAGGCTGGCTTTGCTCCATGAAGACAGTTCCTCAGCCAGTCCTCCAAATAAGTGCGAAGTCTTTGCACAGCACGCAAACAAAGAAACCATCAAACAAAAAACCCTTTGGCCCCATTCCAGGTTCTGGCCCTAGCATAATAGTGTCCCCTTTCTTGATAGCAAGTTTGTTTGGGTTACAGTTTGTATCCTGCCGGCAAATGTTCCTGCACATAGTTAGCCTCCCCCTGTTCTCTACTCTGGGATTTTTAAGCTTCTGGGACAATCCCTCATTATCTAAATACCCACGGAGGGGTTTTTCCAACAGGGTGACTGCTCCCTGTTATAGGCCAGACTGCCCTGTTACACATAGCTTTGACAACATACAACTTCTCTCTGAAATCCTAGAACAAGACTGTCCTAACAATCTGTCACCAACAAAAGACAATATTCCTCTTGGTACTATGCTTTTTAACTCAACAGCTCCCCAAATTAATAGTAAGTTTCAGATTGAAGCATTGAAATAGTTTTTTTTCCTATTAAAATTCTGATTCCAGTTTAAGCATTTTGGCCTAGGCTTTCCTAATAGTTTTTGTTTTAGTAGTGTTTTTAAAGAGAAGAGAATTTTACTACATTTATTTGCACTGAAAATGTATTTATAAACCTCCTGAAAATGTTTATTTTCTTTTGTTTTTTCATGGAAAAATTGAAAAATAAGTTAAGTCCTGGGCTATGACAAGAGTTTCTATCTACTAAAGCAATAAAAATAAAAATAAATTATAAAAATGATGCACCTGTAACTGGATGTAAGCAAATTCACAGCATTAATAGAAAGAGTAAATAGGAAGAGGAAGACATTAAGTAAAGTAGGTTGTCAGTTTGGAAAGTGGTGCTATATCAGTAATAAACCTGTAATATAGCTATTGTTTGCTTTAGCATTAGGTTTCTCTTCACTTGCATTTTTATGGGTCAGCTAGTCTCAGCATGTTCATTTATTACATATGATTACAATTGCTGATTTTTCAAAGCGCACAATAAAAATGTTAATAAAGAGTTACAAAAGGAAGATTTAAAGGTACAGATTTGCTGAATATCTCTCCTGATAATCAAACTTTTCAGTTTTCTTTTATAAGCCTAATATATAAGCTAATGACATGCCTTAAGGGAAGTTGCAGTCCAGTTCAAATACCAAGGTGCACTGTGGGAATTAGAAGGTAAAGAAATGTTAACCCAGTTCACTTGCTATGTAAGGCTCTAAATGCTAAAAGCAGGGGGATGCTGCCCTTGGGTTGTCAGCAAGATAACTGACAGTTAGTATAATCAAAATGGACTGAAGCAGACCAAAGCTTATTCTCAAAAAGTTTAAGTGTAGAATGGAGGAATGCCCTGAGCACTGGAAAGCTCTGTACAGGCAGTCCTCAACTTACAAATTTTCGAGTGACAACATTTCGCACTTACCAGCATTTATAAATTGACACCCTGTTTCAACTTTCTGACACCAGTTTCAACTTTAGAACGCTTGATCCAATGCAATGTGACACGACGCCAGCAAACAAGTTTGTTGTGTCACCCATCCCCCTGGAGAACATCTGTTGAAACTTCCTTGGGCACTTCCTTTAAGAAAGCAGACAAGACTCCAGAGCCCTTCAAAAAGCCAGCAAAGTCACCTGAAAGAAGTCCTTCCAAATCAATATGATTGCTATTTACATTATAAATACATTAATGTAGCTATATTACTGATCTATAATTGATTGAGTACAAAATTCTGGGTTATTTTTGGTGAAAATAGGGTATTGGGTCTTGGTTCAGGAACCAATCCCCCATTATAACATTGTTTCCTATGGGAAAATTGGTTCTGAGTTGCAACGTTTCAACTTAAGATGCAGTTTTCAGGAACCAGTTGTGTCATAAGTCCAAGGACTGCTTGTATCTTGATCAGTTCTTTGGAGTTCTAGGTAGATAGATAAGCAGACAGACGCAGATAAAAACTTCCTTTAAGCAACTTTTGCTATTCACAAAAAAAACCTAAAGGATTAAAATGTGCATACTTTTTTGAGAAGTGAATAGAAACCATGGTGACTATAAATAGTTTTCTGATGTAATTTAATTATGTATTTATCTTTAAACCAGATAGAAAGTGTTGTAGCTAAAGCCAAAATTACCCCCTCCCCCACAAAGTGTTTCTGGACAAGGTCATCACACCATTCATCTAGTGTAACAGGGGCCTATCTTTTTGGCAGGCTGGCCACAAATTAGCTCTTCCCTTTTCAGAGTGCTGCTCTGATCCCGTCCCCTGCCCATCTGCAGCATTGTGTTCTGCATCCTGCTAGCTCCCCAGTCTGCTGCATGCCACACACTGAGGATGCCCATGCCATGTGTCGTGTTGCGGGTTGGCCACCCCTGATCTAGTGTGAAACAAGAATTGGGATGGAAGAGAATCATTCTCACGCCAAGGCATGGCAGCCTTGTCAAATAATAGAAGTCTGTGAGTACCAGGCCTAAATTAACTCTCCTAAAGGAATTGGATGCCATAATAAGGTACTTGAAGAACAACTAGACAATTTGATTTGCTCTTGCAAGGATTTATTGAATGGTCATGTAACAAGATTAGTTTTATATTTACATTTTTATTAGAGAAGCTGACATTGAAAGGGAACTTTTATAAAAAAACTCACAAACACTCTAAAGAGTTGCTCTTGGAACTATTAAATACAATCTATTTAACAACAGAGAGAAACTTGGCAGCACTTCTCACTCTCTGTGGGTGAAAGTCCTGAGTATATTAACCTTTATATGTAAGGATTAAAAGCCCTGGTTAAAGGGTAGAAATGTTTGGTTCCTAACTTTCACTTTCTCTCTGTCTTTGATAGCCCAGAGGAGGAAGACTTTGGAAGGGTTGGATCGCACCAACATACTACTTAGGATGTCAGGTGGATCATGTTATTCATTCACCCATGAATGTTTTAATGGTGTCTGTGGGTGGTTTCTCAGACCAGCTATTTCAGATTTGCTCTTTTCTATTTATAAGAGGTCTTATACAATGCATACTTACACACTCAGGGGGCACATCTACGTGTGCACCCGACTATGCAGTTATTACTGTGCAGCCATTTAGTACTTTTAACCGCTGAGCTACTGCACAGTAGCTTGTTGCTACTGTGCAGTGGTGTTGGCATCATGGCTCATGCCTGCCAACGCTACATCACCACAGTGATAAGCTACATTGCCATAGCTCATTGCTATGGTGATGAAGCATCTTGTGTAGACACACCCTGGAAGTAGTAGATATAGGAAGTGAAAGAAGGATGCACAAGCAATGACAATAGCAATACCTCTGGTGGTCTTACCAGATTCAGAAAAGGAAAAAGTAAGGATCATAGCTTGCAGGATCAACTCTACATGGTAAAAAAGTGCAGCAACTCTACAAGGTAAAAAAGAATAAAGTGATCACCAAACATCAAAGGCTAAGATCTTGCATTGAGCTGAGATGTGTTCAGCACAAGAACAGATAGGTGTGTATGCAATGTGGCAGCCCTGAGTCCTGGGATCAGTTTGTGTGGGTTTACATCACCAGTACAATTTAGAACATCTTGACACTACATTTCTCTAAAAGTCTCACTGGTTTGCTAGGATTACAACTCTCCTGACCTCAAAATTCCCCATTCATGATTTGAGTCAGAGATAAACTATAGCTGCTGACAGCCAAGCATATTCTTCTTCTGATAGTTGACTCCAGTCCCATACGGCATTGTTGAGCATGCTTCCACTGGGACTACCATGGAATAGGGTCCTGAAAAGGTAGTTTAACTAGCATCTGCTGAACTGTCACTGGTCCAGATGGAAAATTTGCTCTCCTTTACTATTTCTGGCCTAGATTGGCCTTGCCAAGAGTTCGCTTTCTGCCACCATTGTTGCTGGCCCATTTATGCCTCTTTTTGGATCTAGTTCTATTCTAGTCAGGTCTTACCTTGCAGACACCTCTTTGCAGCATTTAAAGATAAGAGAAACCAAAGTAAAATGGGACCCCTGATAGAGTCTAGCTCTTTGCCTTCTTGAAGTCTCCCTGTTTTTAGTACAGAAAATGTTTTCCCTCTCTCTTGCTGATTTCAAAGGAAAAATAACAAAAGCTTTATTTGGTGGACTGATGAATAATAATATGCAAATACGAGATGTCTGAACTGGCTTTTCCTTCTCTTACCAATAGAGAATACCATGTCTATAGGGCAGTGGTTCTCAACCTTGACAGACTCAAGACATCCCTTGGAAAATGCCAGCTCTTAGTTTTCATTTATTTTTGACTACAAAAAAATAAGAGCAATTTTTCTGTTACAAAAAACCCTGGAAACACCAAAAAAGTCCAACAGAAATACATAAAGTTAAAAATGATGTGAAAACTCTGGTTTTATATCTTGTAAATCATGTTTGCGCACCTAATAATGCTAACTAATGTGGTACCACATAGCACCCTTGAAAAGATCTCAGTGCACCTCAAGGTGATATGGCCCTCTTGTTAAAAATCACTGCCTAGGCCTTTTGGTCAGGAAGCTAAGAAGCAGGCATGCTTGACCAGATCTTGAGCTGGGATAAACTAGTATAGTTCTATTTAAGTCAATCAGCTTCTGTGGGGACTTTTGGTTGCACAACACTTTTGGCAAACAGGGAGTGCCTAGGGATTTATTTAAGAAGAATGTTTTAGGCACTTATTTTGGCAAAATGCTGGCTCACTATTGTACTGTCAGGTATAGCCCTGCATGGGTCAAGAGATGAACTGGACTGTAAAACATGCATTATGCATCTAAACTCTGGATCTAAGATTGTTCTGATTTTACAAATGGAGATATTGAGATAAAGAGCTTGAATGACCTTCCTCAAGGCTAGAGAATCAGCTGGGATTAAAAATCAGAGCTGAAATTCTGGTCACAATGAAAACACTATCTATATTTTCCATTGAAATCATTAAAGCCAAATTTCACCCTGAGGGTACATTTACATTGACCTAACTACAGTTTAAATCTGGCCAAAAATGGTGGGCTCGATATAAATGAGCTCAACTGAGTAGGTGAACTAGCTTAGATGGGAAACAGGTTAACCTGATCTATCAAACACTTGCACATGTGCAGTCCATGGCTTGGAAAGTCCAGCCACACACCCCAGCCCCTTGATTATGCTTTTCCTATTATCCTCACCAGGCTACCCCCTCCCCAGACAGACAATTGTCTCACAGATCCGCATTTTGCTTCTGAAGGGGAAGGGGGAAATCCGTGTTTTTCTGAGGTGAATGGAAAACCCAGATTCCTACTGATCATGCAGTTTAGACAGTCCCAGTATCTAGATCCTGGGCTTGGGCCTACAATTATTATGATCTTGATTTAACAGAGAGCTTAAACACTCTGCCTCACTGAATCATGGCCAAGTTTCCAAGCCTTCGACTTTTTTAAATCTGCCTTTTTATTAATCGTTACATTTATTTGTGTAAAAATGAGTCTCTCCACTCTTGTCAACACATATTTACTAGTTTACTACTAAACAGTAATAATCAAGAAATTTCATAATGCTAAGATATAATTATTAGCAACAAATACTACATGTATATGAAAATGTATAACTTCAAAATAAATAATGAAAACTAATATACAACTGTCAAAAAGAATGAGGAAAAAATATTTTGATGATGCTTGATCCTTGCTTTATACTTATCAACCTGCTAATTTGCAAACTTTGCTAATATGCAAAAGCTGCTTTTTTATTAGTGTGAATTAGTAAGGGTTTACTGTGTTATTTGCAAGGACTGCAAGAAATATAAGTATCTATGATTTGGAGAAAGGGAAGTTAAAATAGAACAAAATTAAAACATATATTTTTTTGCAAATGAAGAGGATCTTGAGAAGCAATTCACCTCTAAGCCATGCTCAAATAACAAATGCACAGGATGATGAATGCATTTAGAAAGATATATTATTTATGAAAAGCAATGAATTAAGAATCATTTACTATTCACACATTTCAAGTAATATATATATACATAGAGTTTTCATTAAAATTGTCTTTACATGATTTAAACCTTCAAAAATGTAATTATTTTGATATATTCTATGTCAATTTCCTTGTAGATGAAAGTAAAATTAATTCTGCTTCCTGCTGCAGAGTGAATATAATTATGCCTGCACATCTCAGATTAAACAATAGTGCTCTAGGGCTAGATCTGATTAAAGACTTAGGTGCTTACAAGCTAGTCAGTGGATTGTCTAATTTTTAGGTATCTAGGGCCAAATTCTGTTTGATCTCAGAGACACTTGCAGTTAGGCACCCCAGCATCTAAAATCTAGGCATCATTTCCAGAGAAGCAATCCCATCCGACTGGGTTCAAGTGCCAGTGATTTTATGCAGTCAATGTTGGAAGGCTAAATAATCCAGTTTGGCCAGGTTCAGGAAGCCTATACTAACAGGGAGAAACAGATACCTTAAAGGGCAAGTCAAAAACCCCAGAGGCATCTAGAAACAGCTAATAAGAAATGCTGGTCATATGCATGTGAGCTCCCGCCCTGTGCTCGTGCTTAGGCATCTGACTTGGAGCAGCACATCAAATATGTCCACATACCCATGATATATCTAGTCCCATTCTGCAGTAGTCACTTCCCACCTCCATGTACTTTCAATTCAGTGTCATTAAAATCAATAATGGATGACTCGCAAAGGTTTGATTCCAAGTACTTTTCTGAACTTGTTGGATGGTGGAACTTAGCATATTCCTTGCAACATTTCAAGCTTGCTTTAGAGAGAGCACTTTTAGAGATGTTTTTTTTCTAGGATAGGAAAACATCCCAATATGATGCCACCTGTCAAAGGATGTCTCTGATCTGTGAAGTTCACAATCACAGCTGAATATATATATTATACCTGGAGGAGGAAATCCTGATTCTGGCTTCTAGCATGGATAGATTTCAAATTTATTTACAGCTAAGATTTAATGAAGCTTCATGGTGGGTTGCAGGCCCTGGGCACACATGTCTCTTTCTTTTTATAAGACCTGGCACTCATTTCTACCCTTTCCTGATTTCTAGGGATAAAACTGCCCTGATCAAAATGATATGAAATGTGATCTGGGATGTGCTTATGTTAATGTGATGCCCTCTAGTGGTCAATCCTATTTAAGTCAGATGTACAGGCACATGGGGGCAAGGAACAGAAAATCTGAGAGAAAACAGATGCTAAACCAAAGGGATGGATTTAAACAGCATAGATATACTTTATACTAGCTTAGCAGAGAATGTGTACACTGTGTGCTGCTATTCTGTCATGGCAGACGTAGGACCTGATGCTAATCTTACACTTCTGTGAATCCTCTGACTTCAGTGGAGTAGCACTGTGACTAGCATCAAATGCAGATGGAGAAATATGGTAAATAATTCCCAGAATGACAGAAGCAATGGTGCAGTCTTCGCTGGTCCTTCTTCCACAATGCTACAGAAAAGTTCCAAATGCGAGGGAACAAATTGTACCTGGTGTTTAGAAACACAAGCAGCTGTGACTTAGGGTTGCTGCCACTGCCTGTGAGATCATGAAGCTGAGACAGTAGATTATTTTTATCTGTTCTCCCTCAATTTAGAGCCCAGGGCAGCTGCCCCAGTCACCCTGCCCTAGTTACACCACTGAAATCCTCCCGTCACCCCCACTTGCTGTTTACACCCACATGCATGCACACGCAGAATCATTTTTCTTCAGGGAAATGATCCCATTGTGCAGAGGCAGCAGTGGGAACAGAACTCAAGGTCAATGGATAGATTTTGACATGGCTTAATTTGACATTGTTATTCCCACAGTCAGCAGCTTATTAACAAAAGCCTCAAGGTTACCTATAAATCAGCTCAAATTGCATTGTCTTCATTTATTTCTATACTTCATTTTCTGCTTGCAAAGTACAGATTTTCTGAATGTTTTTTTCCCCATTGTTTTATTTAGGTGAGAAGAGCAAGGACCACATAGTGGTCCTTGGACTAAATGGAGCTTTCTTCCTAGCTTGGAGGAATGAAAGGCTGGCTCAGAAAAATCCCGAGAATGCCCTGGAGTCATTAATATTTATAATGAAGAAAGAACTAACAATGGCCTAATCACTGGGGCCCTCTTCTCCTCACTTCCCCCTCCATATGAGAAATATTTGTTTACCTTTCTTTTAATAAATGGCCTGCATTTTGCCATTGAGCAGAACCATTAAGCCAGGGGTGGTACACAACCTGCAGAATTTCCACCAAAAAAGGATTTCTTCAAGCCTTTTACAGGACTATTGCAGGATGCTCAAAACTCAACAGGCCTCTTCCACCCACCCATGAGGTGCATACAGCCTCTCCGTGGGGCTGTGTTTGTATGATGAATGCTATAACTTGTAAGGAAACTCCTCATCTTCCTGTTCAGGGCTTTCAAACTTATCTTGAACCATTTCAGTACTCCAAAGGTATAAGAGAGAGCATTGCTATAACCTAGCGGTGTATTGCCTTAATTTTGTTTTCGAAATTTAATTCAGGCCTTAAGACACATTCCTCTATTAAGGAACTTTCTGGTCGCTGTTCTTTGTATCTCAGTATGTTTGGAAGTAGGATCTTTGGAAGTTGATTCAGTCCCAAATATCTATTCATTTGCTCCATATTTTGATTTCAGTGTCACTCATGAGCTTTAGGTAGTTTGCCTAACCACACTTCAGTGTTGAATATGTAAGTAAAGAGCATTTTTCTAACTCCAAGCTCATGTGGATGGAGTGACTGAAAGAGATTCCATCATACTCTGGAGTTCACCTGAATTTGAAGCACAGAGTATATATATCTGACAATTTGCACTGCTATTTGTTGCTTGGATAACCATACCAAGAGTCCTGTTTTATCCTATGTTAGTGGTTTGAGCACTAGGTAAAGCCCCAGCAGGTTCAGTCTCTATCCTTGGAAGATCCCAATGCAGGTCAGAATTGGCTCCATATAATTTTTTTCTCTCTTTATGCTCACCCATAACCCTAATAATAAGAGGTACCTTAGTGTACCTACATTATACACTAATATGTAGGTACTAAATCTATAACGGAAGTCCTCTAATAAGGAAGGAGCATGTGACTGAATCAAATACTTTCATATAGTCTATCCAGATGACAGAGAGGTTCTTTCACCTTTTATTTGTTTGATTTGAGTGTACATTGTTGATTAGCAGCAACTCCTTGTGTCCTTTAGAGCCCTGCTTTCAGCTGTTTTGTTGTAATGTTCAGTTATTGGTGGTGGTCAAATGATGATTCACATTTTTAGCTAAAATGGTGGTAAAGATTTTCCTGTCAGCTGAGAGGCGTGATATACATCTGAACTCTTTTGGGTTATTTATGTCCAATTACAATTATTTATGCCCAAATACTTGGTCTTAATTGTCAGTGTGCCTGTCCTGGGTACCCGTTTCTCTGGTAGCTCCCCCAATTCCCGCCTGCCACGACTTGATCTAAATACAATTTTTTGGGGGGGAGGAAAAGTTGTTAGATACCGGTACCCCGGTAATGAACACGTGGGTCAGATCTTACTTCCAAGTGCTTTATTAAAGTTAGTCTGGCTCGCTCTCTCTCGAAACGTGAATTCCCCGGGGATCGCCGCGGGGTTCTCACTGTCTGCTGTCTGGGAGCAACGCCGGGCTACTTGTTTGCTTGTCACTCAATAATCAGCCGCTAACAAGGCAATTAGCGGCTGCTTAACGCCGATACCAGGATTCCGCAGCTGCGGCTTGTGCCAGCTTGCGAAGCATGGCTTCGTCAATTTCCTTTCTCTTTCCTTTCACTTTCTGGCGTCTCTGCCTCCCCTTCACCCTCCGGTGTGGGATCAGGGTTACAGTGGCTACAGGGCAGTGTCAGGGCTTCTTTGCCCTTTTGCCTCTTTCTTTACTCTTCTCCCCCCTCGCTTGGGGAATCCCCGCATGCTGAGCCCTCGGAGCTGCGGGGGGGTTTCTGCACCGCCGCTCCATTTACGACTCACCGCAGAGGCTGTCTTCTCCAGGTAGGACACGATCTAGGGAAGGACGTCTTGATTCCCCCTCACAATTCCTAACTTCGTCTCGGAGTGCGTCCCTTCTTGTTCCTCTTCACGAGTGCGTGTCCGAAGGCACCCTTGGGAAATTTCCTCCCTTCTTTATTTCATTTTCCTGGCTCCTTATTGGCTGCCTGGGGTTATTACGTTCTCCATTTCCCAGATGTCTTCATCTCCGGCAGCTGCTCCCTCATTTTAGTAACCGCGTCGTGGCTGCGGCACTGTTACATTAATAAATATGATTCCTTCCATCAGCAATTTCAGAACCATTTGTTTTCCTTCTAGAACTTCTTAATTTTTTTCATGTCAGCATGTGATGTGTGTTCATCAGAAAGTTTCACCAATAGCAGTGAACATGATCTGGCCTCAGAGCTTTCCATTTTTGATATAAGTTCAGTGACATCGCTCTTGGTGATAACTGACTACTCTATGTCAGGCTTCTTCATTTGTAATTGTTAGTGCGCCATTGTTAGTAAGCAATTTTGTTGCACCGAAGTTCCCATGACCAAATGCACCTGCAAAAGGCCTGGATATCCTAGAGTGCCCAGGATGTACAGTTGCATGCTGTGTTTCAGAAACTGACAGTACCTGATGGAAAAAATCATTTTTGTTCTGCATTTAATTGGTGATTTTTGCAACTTCCACAAGTATACCTCTTGAAAATTGTGGATGTGACCACCTCAGACCATAGCTTTCTATATGAGTTGGTCAAGCTGCTCCAATGGATGATGGTTGTTATCACAGTCATTTACAATGGTAGGGTAGATTTTGCACTTTACAGACTAATCAAAGTAGATATATATAGCATGAGCATTCATGGGCTGAAACTGACGTTATCAGATGCTGTGAAAGGACATGAACAAAGTAGTATCATTCTAATATTATAAAAACCTTAGTCTGTCTGTCTGTCCATAACACTTTATTCACCCTCTGATTGGTTGTCTGAAACAACCAATCAGAGTGCTCCAACAGTGTTCCAGACAGGCAGTGGTGGTGGCAGCGCACCGCCATGACGGCAGGAATGGAGGGGACTGAGTGGTGGGGGGGGTAGGGAGGGAGTGGGCCTGGCCCCAGCCCCAAAGTGGCGGGGGGAGAGGGTGGGAGGAGCAATATCGGTTCCAAAACGGTGGGGGGGAGGGGGCCCGGCCCCCAAGTGGCCAGGGAAGAAGGGGGGACCTGACCCCAAAGTGGTGGGGGGTGGGGGCCGGGCGCAGGCCTCTGTCCCCACCTGCCCCCCCATCATTCTTGACAAGCAGTTTGCTAGTATGAGAAGTAAAGAGAAATTTGAATACAAATGGCAGTTACAAAATAGCCATTGTTAGATCTTCGTTGTTATTAACTTGCTTTGTTTTTTGACTCTCCTATTACTAGTCAAGATGTTTCTTAGGCATGAAGTTAGAATAACTTGTTAATTTTTTTCATTTGTGATCTTCTTTTTGAGTCAAGATCATTTGACTGAATTTGCTTACCACTTATGTAACTTACTGTGGCTAGCCCAATTAGCTTACACATTGTCTGTGCAGCACAGTGCATACAGTACAAAATTTCATTCAGCAGCATGTATTTTGATAGTGTGTGTCAGTGAGCGTTACCATTTCTGGATAACTTCTTTTTCTTATAAAAGTGCAAAATAGGTGGTTTATTCTTACCCTGATACCTTTATAGTGCAGTAAGAACCACATAAACATTTCTTTCCCTTTTATTATATTCCTTGGATTTGAGTTTAGATGCAATTATTCGTTAGCAATTGTTCTGTGCTTCAACAGTTGGGCATTGCCAGATGGTACCTATCTGGTCAACTTTATCTTTGAAAAGCTTTGATCATTTCCATTTTGATGTTTTCACTGGACTGGACTTACCTGTTCTGAATGATGCATCTGTTCTGAATGATGCAGACTTGCAGTTTCAGAGTTTGTTTGGTAACAGTTATGTTTGTTAGTAATTTCTTGCACGTCCCTGTCATCTTCTGCTGGTATGTGATTGTTTCATTCTATCCCTGTGGCAATAAAATAGGCCCACATGCTATCCATATTTTATTCTTTGCTGCACTGCATCTAGTAATGTGCAGGACTCCTGTGTGGAAAATGCAATTGTGACTGGGAGTTTATTCTCAAATTCATTCTTTTAGTTTCAAATCATGATTTCCTTCCAGACTGCAGCACCATACCTCATTGCTTAATATCCTTCAACATATGGAATCTCCATTTTGTGCCCAGCATGGGATTTGCTGGACAGGTCCTCCTGCCCTATGCCTGAATGAAAATTATTTTGTATTACTCTGTAATAACTCTTTATTCAATGCCACTGCATCAGACACTTGTGTACATAGGGTTGTCACTCCCCTGAAAACAGTTGTTGTTGTTATAGAGCCAGAGCAATATATACCTTTCAAAAGGAGCTAGAACAGCTTTCAACATGACTGACAAAAGTCAAAGACAACCACAAGGACACCACTCTCCAAAAATATTTAGAATTATTGATATCACTCCTTTGAATTTCACAGAT
>NW_005843004.1:126667-141625 GCF_000455745.1 Alligator sinensis
ATGAGAATGTAGAAGCAAATCTTCATAATAAACAGACATACCAGTGCCACAAGGGAAAGCATGGGAATGACAATGATTACCTGGTTCCTAAATATAGTAAAAAAATCATTTATTATTTGGGGGCATGAGGACAAGGTTGATATATTATTGGCAGAATGCATGATTTTTGATCCTTGTTCCAATAAAAGGAACAGCTTAGCATGCTAGCTAAATGCAACTGTATCATAAATAACTCTCGCCAAGAGGTCTTTCAAGTCATGAAGATGTAATGGCAACCTAAGAGATGGCTGTAATGACTTAAGTGTATTGTTAACTGTTGACAATACTTTGGGCTATTCCAATGTTGATCTTTTGTAGAGATGTAGTGGGAAAGAGACATCTGCTGCCCTTACACAGGTTCAACACGCTAGACATAATTGTAGACGCGAGAAATGGGCAAAAATGCAGTGAATTGATATAATTCCTGGAGGTATAAGGTATTGACATGGTTGAACAATTTAATAGACTCTGCTGCTTCTGTTTAAAACTTGACATGCTGATGCTCCAACAAAGTTAAACTTTCCAGAATAGACAGATGGAAGCATTTAAACTGGGGGAAATGATTACAATCACAAAATATCAAACCCTTCATGATAAGCCTCACATTGCACACACTTCTAACAGATATTTTTTAGAGCCAAATTCATTTGATTTACCTCCCTTTCATAATGAGTCTCAGGAAAAAAGACACAAAAAAGTATTATTTAAGGGCACATCCCCACAAGCTCACATGTGCAGTGTGTGGCACTGCAGACCTGTCTGTAGACCTGCTGCACATGCAGGTATTTGCTGTGCAGCTAATTTACAGCATGGGGAGGGGTGGGGCAGGGGTTGACCAGGAGACCCGCTGGGTGTCAAAAAAAATGGCACCAGAAAAATGTGGCGCACGTAGCAGCAGGTCTAAAATAGTTTCACTGGTAAAGTATGTTTTGGTCTGTCAAGTGGCCACATGACAGGTTGGTACAGGTGCAGTTATATGCATATATTTACTTATATATATAGAAATAAATATTTGCAAAAAAAAGTGGTAGCTAAGCTTCCCATCAGCACCTTAGCCTTTTGGCTAACATCAAACATTTTTGGCACCCAGGGGAAGGTGTCAAGGCTGGCTCTGGCCCTCCCATTACTGGCCTAATATTGCAGTACCTGCAGACCTTGTCATATTTCCCTGTGGAGGGAACACCTCCCCATTTTTTTTAAGGGCCAAAAAAAAAAGATTCCCATTATTATGTTTCCCCAATATGGACCTTGTATTTTATAGTCATGCTCAGTGTTGGCTGTAATTAATCAACTTCATAGCTGGCTTCCATTACTGAGACATGCTCAGTAATTTTCCAGTGGTAGAAAATGTATTTAAATGTATTTAATGAAGTATTTAATGAATATGCAAATATAAGACAAGGGGCCTTTTTCCCCCATTTTAATTGTGGGGGGGAGGGAACATTGTCTTGTATTCAATTAACCACAGTACATCCAGAATGTCTGCAGAGAGTCTGTGATTGTTCGTCTTGGGGCTGACTCTGGACTTTGGGTGCTTAGAGGCCTTTAAAAATGACACCCCCAATTTTTAATAATCCACTCTCCCTGTTGAAGAGAGCGTGCAGATTTCTAAAATTCCTTCAGTGTGATTGAATAGAAAAGAGCCTATATAATAGCAAATCCCTTTCTGGACAGATGGAATTTTAAAGCTCCAGGACTGTAGAGCAAGATT
Source organism: Alligator sinensis (assembly GCF_000455745.1). Classification (NCBI taxonomy): domain Eukaryota; kingdom Metazoa; phylum Chordata; order Crocodylia; family Alligatoridae; genus Alligator; species Alligator sinensis. The sequence continues at coordinate 128,418 of NW_005843004.1, forward strand.
GGTCAATTACACACACCATGACTAACTTTTATAGAAAGTAAGTCACAAAAAACAAAAAATATTCCAGCTGCAATTTAATATTTTATCATATTACTTTCAATATATAAGCCTAATTTATGATCATTTTACCACCAAGAGGCCATCTGTTTATAATTTAATCCTAGAAATTAAGCACAAAAAGTAAATTAGACACAGTTGGTAAAGTAATTCTTGGTTAATTGTTAAGCAGATATTGGCAGAGAGAAAAAAAGGAATTTTCTTTCAGTATAGCAATGTTGTATTTTCTTTTACTTCCTATGTAATTTTTTACAATATTCTCTTTTATAAATAAATTGATGAAGAATTTTAATCCTGTGCCAGTCAAGCACAGTTTAATCATGTATCAGTAGTCAAGGACAGATAGAAAAAGTAGCTCTCTCATTTGAAAATAGGAACTGTCAAAACAAGTTTGAATTAATCCAAAACAAAATGCACTCTCTCATCCACATGAAATCATAATGTGCGAAGGGAAACTAGATTGCAATTCACAATAGGTTTCTACCTTTAACAGATGTTTGCATCTAGTTTTCATTAAAAGTCATAACATACGTTCTACTGGAAAATAATTAAGTCCAATGAGCTTTAGATTGTAGGGTCTCTTAGCTATCTATCTTTCCATTAGAAATTCTATTTTGATACAGCAGGTACCAAAACATATACAGATTTGTGATATGTTTTCCCTTCTAAAGGCAAAAAAGAAATAACTTTGCCTTATTCTTACTCATGAGATGTAGGAGTAAGGACAAAATTCTGTGTCAAATCTCTTGGTGTGCTAGGATCTGAATAGGAAATGCAATGTGTCTAACAAACAACCAGAGTGCAGCTTTACCAAAAAATTATTCATGAGGGAAATTAAAGCATTGTAGGATTCCTTTTTGTAGTGCAAATGACTCTTATGGTATCAGATTCATGATTCTTTATTCCTTATGTAAATAATGTTCAACACCAAAAATGGGGTAATGACAATTTTGTCTGGAGTGCTGGAGTAAAATGAATGCTATTTGACAAAATAGAATATAACTAAGTTATTATGGGTTGTTTAAAGTGGAACAGCTCACATGAGGCACCTGTAATAAGTTCTTGCATTGTTATGATTTTAAATCAAATCTCTCTTTGATGTTTAATGGTTGTGTTAAAATAATTATGCTTCCAATGCCATTATTGTCTTCCCGTGACTCTTTTTAAAGAAAGAAAGAAAACTTTGCAAATGAGTTGTCTCCAAAACAAACCACCTTTTTTTCCTACCATTTTAGAAATTGTCCATGCTGTTTTACCATACGGGAGAGAGAAGATATTTTCTTCAGAAACCAAGAGAAATGAATGGGTGTGCATTTTTATTAGCGGGAAATACACTACATTTTTAAATGATTTTTACAATACAATGTGTTCCTGAAATCAGCACATACCTGTGATTTATTGCAAAGCTGTTTCAGTGGAATAATAATATAGAAAAGCAATGGATATGCAGTGAATTTAATATCCCTCAACATATGGAATAAACTGCACAGCAGGACCAGCATTTTTACTGCATATAAAAGAATGAGTTTGAATGTTGGGGTGTTCACAATAGTGCATTAACTTTTCTTGGTTCCTTTCACAGTTTAGAAATTCACAAGATAAGTTAGAGGTATAGAAAAACAATTACATGACCCAAGCTTTTGCAGAGACACTGTTGGGGGTTTTGGTTTTTTGGGGGTTTTGGTGGGGGGGGGGGGGGGGGGGGGCGACGGGACGTGCTGTGATGCAATAAATCACATTAGCACCTTTCATTAAAACTGTTTTGGGTCTAATGCCACTACTGCATTTACAACTAATATCCACTAGGTGGCACAAGGAAACAAATTACAATATAATTTAGCAAATACCATTCTATGATCCTAATGGATGGATTAGACATTGTGCACTTAAAGTGAATAAAAAATTACTGGTAAAGCAGTAGGATCTCTTATGTCAGCAGTTAAAACTCCATGTTAGTAGGAAAAGTCATGAGAGAAACACGAGATCAAAGAGGGAGAATATTCTGGAGTAATGAGGTATCTTTTTCACTATTAGAAAATACTGGAGAGGGTTCATATATGGATTATTTTAAATTATATTTTAATTCATAATGTGTCCTAGATGCAATTATTGTATGTATAGATTCCCATATGCACAAACACATTTACACAAGTTTTAAAAAGAGTCTGTGCTTAAGAAATGAAAGCAGGAAAGTATTTATATTACTATTTTCAAACTTGGGTGCTTAAAGTCAGATTTAGGATACCTACATTAAATACCTGGCTACAAAATTCCCATGTGGCTTTAAGAACCCAGGCCTAATTTCTTGAGAAGGACGAGTTTAACGCTTCAGCATTATGAGCTGAAATGTGAGCTTTTTGACCAAAGCTTCTTAAGATACTTAAAAAATATATACAAATAACAAGTACAGTCCTTACTTGTGAATGTGCATCTGGATAAATTATGTAAATTGTTTATTAAGGATTTTGATTAGGCTTGGCATGTTATAATATATGGCATTTTAATAGATGTGATAAACTACCAGATGGATGTGTTTGGAGTAACAACTGCAGCTTCAAATTTGTGATCTCATTTGATTGTCCAAATTACACAAACTAGGGGGCCAGAACAAGATACATTTACTCACACCACATCCCACTGTCACTACCATTGAGGTGAGTGGGACCACGTATGGGATGAAGTACTCTCTAGCAGGAGTTAGGGCATCAAAATCTGACTCTCTGCAGTATCTGAAATAGAGGACATTACACCAGTGGTATCAGATGTGCACATTCAGGCCTGTGCTTTTCTGAAGCTTAATAATATCCATTTCAAAACAATTTCATCTCCATTCTGTGAACTGGTTTAAGACCCTGCATCTCTAATCAAGGGATAGTAGGTGTAACCTGAAACCATCCTAGTAGTCTCAGATCCTAATTTGATCAGCAGATTGGGAGTCAGGATTTGGGAGTTCTAGTTATACCACTGATTTGTTGTGGGCTTTATTCTATTGAGTAGCAGTCACTGTCTTTCTAACTCGAAGCAGTACCTCTTTATAATCAATAGAAATCAACAGGACTATTTGCCAGATAAGATGTAGATCAGAGATGCTAAGGATATCCCAGTTTAGTATGAAATAAGGCATGACTTAGACTTAATATCTATTCTTTTCAGATGGGTAAATGACTGCATAGAGTTTCTGTTTGTCTATGCCTAGGTCAATTAATTGTTTGTGAGGCACTTTGAGACCCTTCAGTGGACTAGGAGGTACAAGTGCAAAATTTAATTTTCGGAAGTTCTTGGATGCTAGTCTAAATTTTTTGCAATTTTTCCCACCCTTAGTCACATTGTGCAGACTTTTCTGCCTCGCTCCATCTGGCAGCTGAAAGGCAAACAGTTAAGATCATTCATTTGCTGGAGACCAGCTGAGTACTGTAATTAGCCTTGCTTGGCATTCAGAAATGTTGTGTTCAGTTGGTCAATTCCAGTTGAGGGAACTGAATTTGCCCGGCAATTTGGACTTCTGTAACTCCAGTAATAACCTCACATAAGAATGATAAGACTCAACCTTCCCTCAGACGTTATTCATAAGAGTCTTGATTTGGCTAAGCTAACTTTGGGTAGGACCTCACTTGGAGATTTCCATTGAACTCATGGGATGGTAAACTTTTGAGGGGGAAGCAGAAACTTTGTCTATTTCAAATGTTGTGAAAACAATGTGCACATTTAAGGCAACCTATTAGCAGGTAAGGAGAGCCAGACTCTCCTTTTGTACCCTTCTGAAGGCACAAGGTGGTGTTAAAACTTTCCCTGGCACAGGGAAATCTCTAGGCAGTGTTAACGTGCAGTAGGTGGTTGTCTCTGACCCTTTCCTGGCTTCTCCTTTGTAGTAAGTATTTGAGGGATGGAATAGGTGATGGCTGAAGCATCCTTAGAGGTTATTGTAGGTTGCCATAATGTGAAGTAGCCCTGAGATTGCTCTAAATTATGAATGTGGCTGTATACATCCAAAAAAATAGAACTCTTGGTTCCAAAATGATACCTTTCATTAGACCAACTGGAAAATGGCAAGAAAATTTTCATTTTCTGCAAGCATTCAGGATCAAATTCCCTTTGTCAGGCTCTGGGAAAAGTGTAAATGGTACAAGATGGTAAAAAGTCCTCATAGATAGGACATAAACTTCATTTTTGCACATTTTTGTATACATGCAGCAGTTACATACCTAGCTGTTCCAAGGATATACTGGGAGAGGCATGGAAAAGCAGAATAATGCACCCTTTGTCTTCTCCACACCCAAATGATTTAAAAATCACATTTATAAAGGTGGAAGCATGGCTTAATGTTTCTAGCAGATAAAATAATCAATACATAGAATATAGTATAAATAAATAGGCCTATTATATGGAGGGAAAAAAGGTGCCCTAAACCCAAACCCTGAATGTTTTGTTAGTCTAAATTGTATATAATGGGCTTATTTGCCAATCAAAAACTTGCCTGATATGAATGATGGGTGATTACTCCTAGCCCATCTCAACGCTTGCTAGCACTGTGCTATGAACAGCCCTGAAATAGAGTAGATCCTGTTAATTTGAATGTTGCTATTAGAGGCAAGGTACTTTGAACATCAAGGTAAGGAGATTTAAGGAGCTGGCATGCCTAAATTGGCTTAAATGATGCCATTAATACTAAAATCAATGGGGTCTGGCAAATAGCTAGTGCCGTTTGCACAATTTGAATGATTGTATACATTATCTGGAGACATTTTAAATGATTTATACTAGATTCATTTAAAAAAAATTATCTGGTAAGAAGGCTGTGGCCTTTTCCTTCAGATTTGGATCTGGCCGCCATCATCCCTGCTTTTGTAACCTTGAGGCTAGACTACTGCAATGTACTTAATGTGGGGTTGTCTTTGAGGACTATCTAGAAGCTGCAGCTCCTGCAGAATATGTGAAGGCCCATGTTCTCATTAGTCCAGTGCTCTAGAGTCTGCACTGGCTTCCAGTAACCTTTTGGGTACAATTCAGGGTGCTGGTTTTGACCTATAAAGTCCTAAACAGCCTAGGTCCTACATGCCTAAGGGACTCCTGCAAGTTCTATGCACAAAGTTTGTTCATCAAAAATATAGGGGAGGTCACTCTTGGCAGTCACTCTTCAGCTTTGGAATTCTTTCCCTTGAGGCCCATCAGAGCCTGAGCCTGGACATCTGTTGGAAGCACTGTAAGACCTTTTTATTTGGGCAGGCTGTTAGCAGGTAGAGTTAATTTCTGGGGCATTGCATGGGAGATGTTTTACTATTTCTTATTTTATTTTAACATTTCATTGGTTTTTATAAATGTATCTTATTTTCATTTTAAGCTGTCCTGAGTCTGTTTGGGGGAGGGTGACCAATAAATAAATGAATATTCTTTTTGGCTTTCCATGAAGCTAAACTGATAAATGCCAGTTGAGGATTTACAAGCCTAGCAATGGTGGCAGGATAGGGCCCAAAGGTATATAAAAAATCATGAATTCTCAATTTTTCTAAGCATTTGAGAAAAAACCCTACTCTTTGTAGCTTTTGTATTTTATGATGCAGTTTATGATTAATGCAGAGCGTGAAGTCAGCATGTATTAATGGAATTTCATGAGATTCTGGGAGGGTGAGTCATTAAGCAATGTCAAAACATTGTGATGCCCAAAATAAATGGGGAACTTTTATATGTGCAGCCAGTTACAGTTACAGGACATGAGACAAGCCCTGGAATGTATAGAATCAAATCCATTTAGTGAAGGATGCAATGGCTGCTCCACTCTGATTTTAGGAGCCCTGTAGCTTTAGGTATCATTGTTACCGAAGATATCCTTGCTCCTATACCTTATTGTCCTCCACAAAACACATTCATGAGTAATGGAAACTAAATTATCCAGACAGCTCTTCTTGGTGATGCATCTCTGACAGCTACTGTGCATGCTGAAGATTACAACAGATTAATGACTAAAAAGGGTAATTTGTATCATGAAGACTGGAAGCATCTGGGGCTCAAGTCCTTAAGAAGAGAGCTTTTCTAATGGCCATGAGAAAATTTTCATTTAGCTGACTGAAGTCTGCAGAATACATTTCCAAAAAGTACTATAAGATTAGCATTAATATAATATATTGGATAGACTTACCGCCATTCAGATTGCATCTAACTGAAGATAAATAGCTTGAACACCCCCTGCATATCACCAAATTATTAAAATTGTAGTGTCCTCATAGACTTACTTCTAACATTTTTTTTTAATTCAGCTTAAAAATAAATGTTATTCTGAACAGCAAGTAGTCTCAGCCCCAGCTCATAAACCTTGAGAGGCTGCCCTGAAATATTTTCAGCAGCTTTATAGAATCCGGCCATAGTCAGAGCTCTGTAATCCTGGGAACATCACATCATCATTTATAATTAGATCTCTCATCTCTCTCATGGGATATTAAAATAAAGTTTCTTTTTGAATGTCTCTGACTGGCTCTTCATGTAGGGATTAAAGATCCCAGAGAATTTTTCAGTTCCTTCATCTTCAGTGTGTGCAGCATTGCCTTGTATTTAGTGCACCTCTTGTAGGACTCAAGAGGCCTGCATTCTTTTCCCATCTCTACCCCTGACCTTGGGGAAATCACTTCATCTCCCTGTCCATCAATTTTCTCATCTCTCAATGAGAATAATAATAATCATCTCTTTTGTAAAGTGCTGCAGACTGATCAAAAGTGCTATAAAAGAGCTAAGTATTACTATTGTTATTGGCACACATTAAATCGGTTAAATAGTGGATAATTGATAGGTCTCAAAATGTAATTGTAAATGGTGAATCATCACTGAGTGAGTGCATTTCTAAGTGGCTCCCCCAGGGATCTGTTTTCAGCCCTATGCTATTAACATTTTGAACAGTGACCTAGAAGAAAACATGAAATCATTACTGATGTCATTTGTGGATGACACAAATATTGGGGAGGGATAAATAATGAATAATTGGGGTGGGGATTGTAGGACATATCATTGATACAGAATAATTTGAAGTGCTAGTATGCAGGGTGCAAACAAACAAAGGGTGCTTTGCTTTAATATGGCCAAATGTGAAACCATACATTTAGGAACTTTCAGGTCACTCTGTCCATCCTCGGCAAAATCTTTGAAAAAATGATCAAGGCTCACATTTGCGAGAGCCCGGCAGGACAAATTATGCTGAGGGGAAACCAGCACGGGTTCGTAGCAGGCAGATCGTGCCTGACTAATCTAGTCTCTTTTTATGACCAGGTTACGAAATGCCTGGATACAGGAGGAGGGGTGGATGTCATGTACTTAGACTTCAGGAAGGCCTTCGATACGGTATCCCACACCATACTGGTGAACAAGTTAAGAGGCTGTGACTTGGATGAATACACAGTCTGGTGGGTGGCGAATTGGCTAGAGGGTTGCACCCGGAGAGTTGTGGTGGATGGGTCGGTTTCGACCTGGAAGGGTGTGGGCAGTGGGGTCCCGCAAGGCTTGGTCCTGGGACCGATGCTCTTGAATGTCTTCATCAGCGACTTGGACGAGGGAGTGAAATGTACTCTGTCCAAGTTTGCAGATGACACAAAGCTATGGGGAGAAGTGGACACGCCGGAGGGCAGGGAACAGCTGCAAGCAGACCTGGAGAGGTTGGACAAGTGGGCAGAAAACAACAGAATGCAGTTCAACAAGGAGAAATGCAAAGTGCTGCACCTAGGGAGGAAAAATGTCCGGCACACCTACAGCCTAGGGAATGACCTGCTGGGTGGCACGGAAGTAGAAAGGGACCTTGGAGTCCTAGTGGACTCCAAGATGAACATGAGTCAGCAGTGTGACGAAGCCATCAGAAAAGCCAATGGCACTTTATCGTGCATCAGCAGATGCATGATGAATAGATCCAAGGAGGTGATACTTCCCCTCTATCGGGCGCTGGTCAGACCACAGTTGGAGTACTGCGTGCAATTCTGGGCGCCGCACTTCAAGAGGGATGCAGATAACCTGACCTTTTCAGCCTCCACAAGAGAAGGTTGAGAGGCGACCTTGTGGCTGTCTATAAGTTCATCACGGGGGCACAGAAGGGAATTGGTGAGGATTTATTCACCAAGGCGCCCCCAGGGGTTACAAGAAATAATGGCCACAAGCTAGCAGAGAGCAGATTTAGATTGGACATTAGGAAGAACTTCTTCACAGTTAGAGTGGCCAAGGTCTGGAACGGGCTCCCAAGGGAGGTATTGCTCTCCCCTACCCTGGGGGTCTTCAAGAGGAGGTTAGATAGGCATCTATCTGGGGTCATCTAGACCCAGCACTATTTCCTGCCTATGCAGGGGGTCAGACTCGATGATCTATTGAGGTCGCTTCCGACCCTAACATCTATGAATCTATGAAAGAAATTACTCTGAGGTGTCATAATAATTAATGACCTTTAATACAAACTCCTAGTATGATTTTGTTGCTAAAAGGGCTCACATCAATGGGTGACAAGTGTGTCCCGAGTCGGGGGGGCACTTGCCCCCCCAGTGGCCAGTTAGTGACTAGGGGCTGATCACACTGACCCGGAAGTGCCAGCGGCGCACCACTGGTATTTCTGGATGCTCCACTGGCACTTCTGGATCAGAGCAAATGGCCACAGATTGCTTCTCTTGGCACCCCCACTCCCCAGGTGGTGCTCTCAGGGAGCACCGGCACTCTCACCTGCCCCCCCTGCCCGTCACTTAAGAGGGGAATGCTGGCTGTCAGGGGGTGCACCAGCGCTCTCAGGGGATGCACGTGCACCCCTTACACATCACCACTGCATCAATCTTAAATGTATAAATAAGGGGATACTGGGAGCATCTACATGTTCATTAATGTGCAGTGCTTACTGCTCATTAAATGTAATACTTGTAAAAGTAAGTAATAAATGCACAGTAGGCTGCCCTACTGTGCATTAGTGTGATTGCATACTTTTTTCATGATAGTTAATGAACAGTAGATTAATACTACTTCACATTAGCCTAATAGCATGGGTTTTGCTGTGACACTGTAATGCAGTCAACCAGTCTACTGCACATTCAGCATCTCGTGTAGAGGTACCCACTGAGTAGGAATAGAGAATTCTATTACAATTGTCCTTGACACCAGTACAACTGCTACTGGAATGCTATGCCTAGTGCTGGTGAATTTAAAAATTCAGGAAGGATGTTGATAACCAGGAGAGAGTTCAGAGTAGATTCACAAGAGTGATTAAAGGATAAGAAAACATGCTTTAGAGAGACCCATGGAGCACAAATCTCTTTAGCATAACATGAGAAGGTTAAGAAGTGACTAGATAATTATCTATAGGTATAAACACAGGGAAATAGAATTGATAATTGATGGACCTTCACTCTAAAGGACAAATATGTAGCAAGATCAAATTATTAGAACTTGAATCTAGAGAAATTCAGACAAAATAACGAACCTCAAAGTTTTACCAGCGGGTGTAATTAATCACTGAAGTGGCTTATGTTAGACTGCATATGCATATCAGTGTATTGGATTTTAAATCAAGATAGCATTTTTTAGAAGGTATGCTTCTAAATAATTCAAACAGCTACCTGATTACAATGATCCAGAATGCCTTTACAATCATTACAATAATTGACCCTGTAAATTATTATTGTTAAAAACTCAGGTGAGATTTTCAGAGCAGCCAGGGCTGTGGTTCTCAGCCTTTTACACACCATGGCATCTTTTGTCCCAGTAGGACTCAGTCCCTTGAAAAGACTAATGTCTTATCTAGACAGAATCTAGCAAGAAATATGAACAGTATAGAATTGTTGACTTACTGTGATCCCTATTTGTGAGCCCCAAGTTGAAAACCTAATGTGAAAGGTTTTTAGGTAAATATTTTCCTTCTTTCTTTCCTTAGACTGCTTTGAAAATCTCATCCATACATTTCCTTCTACTCCTGATATTGTTTTTTTCTTATATGTCATCCATTTATCTACTCATCCAAAGCTCATTTTATCCTACTTATGCTATATTGGAAGTAACCTCACATTCTGCTCCCTCTGCATATAATGTATATGCATTTCTCAGAATGTAATTCACCTTTGAATTTGGCCTAAAATATATAAAGAAAAAGCTATATTAAAAAGGATTAGCTATTTAAATGGCCCTGTAAAACACAACTTGATTGGAGCAGCCTTTCAGAACATGTGCTATTCTTGAAGTTCATCTAATGTAAACCAAGATAAACATGAGAAAATCTGAGGCTAACCTGAATAGTCTTAGAGATGACCCATCTATCTTCCCTTCCTCCTTTCTTCTCTTCCTCCATCCCTTCCTTTCTCCCAACAAGTGTTTTTTTTCCAGCTTGGTATTGTTGTGCATACCAGCCCTGAAGAAGATGAGTGCTTGGAACAGCTATTCAGAAACCTGTGTCTGAACTTATTTAAATTAATTTCTAGCACAATAGAACAAAGGTGATGGGAAAAGACACTTTTCAAATTATCTTTTCAAGGTGTTTGTTAAGATAATGAGTAGGAGCACATGGCCAAATTAAAGGCATATACAGTATTAATAGCCCAGTGAAGTCTACCAGACAAGGCCTCTCCTCTAATGAAAAAAATTAATGAAGGCTAGGAAAAATAACAATTCGTGGAGAATGGTAATGTGAACCGAAATAAAATTTTATAGACTGGCCTAACTTATAGAACACTTCCTTCTAGAGCCTCCTCTTCTTCTCAGGGTCTATTTATACTATCTTCCTGATGAGCCTGGGACCATGACTGAGAAGCTGAGCTTGCCCACTTGTCCCTGTTCCATGCACACTGAACCCCAGTGATTAGACAGGGTAGATGGCTTAAATGGTCTTGAGAGCATACTGCAGCACTTCTGGGATAGGTACAGACAGTCAAAAAGCCTGAGGCTAAATCAGTTCAGTCTAAACCGCACAGATTACATTGAAAAAGAAGTGAACAGCCATTTACCTTTGATACAGGAAATGCAGCCACATTCCTACAGTGGCTCAGGCCAGAAGCTGGGGAGAGGGGCAGGGCGCTAAAGCATGGCCCTCTGGCTGTGTTCACTTCCTCTTTCTGCTGCCTCCAAGGTCTCTGGGATTTGTAGTCCAGAATTACAGCAGCAGGACTCTACAGGGTTGCTTATCACTTCTTCTTCCTGCTTCCAAGTGCTTCTGGGATTTCTAGTCCACAGTTTCAGCCAGCAGAAAGTTTGAGTTGGGGAAGGGGTATTTAACCCCCCTCCCTGGCCCCAGCCCCCAGCTGGGGTTTGCCTGGGGGGGCGGGGCAGTACCCCTCGCCCTGTAGACTAGGCTACATCCCCAACCAGGCTTGCCCCCTGCCTGCTTGTCTGCCAGCCTTCACTGCTCCAGCTAGAGAGCAGAGCAGTAAAGCCAACTCTGCTCTCTGGAGCAGACAGCACAACCCAGCCCAGGGCTGGAAAACATGTTGGGATGTCGGGGGACTGTGATTTAACTTGAATCAGGAAGGGGTCTGGGACAGAAGTTTCATAAACTGGTTTTACCCAAATCAGTTCAGTTGGATACTGCATCCAACCAGGTTTATCTTAAACCAGTTTCAGCCATTTTGATTTATATGCACTGAGCTGGTTTATGTGCACTGAACTTCTGTTCAGTTGCAGGTTTAAACCAGTTTCTGATCACTTAAATGGGTTTATGTGTAACTTCTGTCCCTAGCCCTGAGGCTCTGAGGTGAGCAAGGGAGTACCCACCTTACCCAGATCCAGTCAGGCTCCTTCTTGCATGGTCTTTGTCTAGTCTCATGACTCTTACATTCCTTTCTAGCTAGTGGCTCAGTTTCAACAGGATGGATATCTTTAGTTCTGCTTGCTATCTAGTTGGGTGGGAGGTAGGACATGTGAGATCAAACTACCATTAGTTGAGTGGTACACAGATCCCAAGTTTTCCACTTCCTTGGTAACTCCCCTAATCCATATGCTGTTGGGCAAAAGGCAGGTGCATCTCCTCCTTTTCCTGGAAATACTGTTGTCTGTCAGATACTGTAGTTCAAGTACACATCTCCTCTCTGAGTGAGCTGGATGCTAACATAAGGGAAGTCTAGAATGTTGCCTGTTCAATGAATGGGGGTGCTTGTACACATGTGGGGGTTTAGTTCCCTTAAATTGAAATGGTGGGTTTTTAATTCGTGGCTTTTTAATTGTGACCCACCGTTTCAATATAGGGGTTTCCATTATTGTGATGGAACAGTGATGGCCCACTGGTAGCTCACCCCCCACGCCCGCTGCCATGGGCAGGCTCTGCTGGGGAAAAAAAAAGTGGTAAGGGGCCCACCTTTTTTTTTCTTCCCCAGCAGAGGGGGCAAGCTGCCAGTGGCCCCTGAGCTGTGGGGGCCCCAGTTCTTCTGTCTACTGTGGCAGAGCCCTCCCAGGTGGCACCCACCCACTAGCACCCTGCCTGGGTAACCCCAGGGGCAGCCATCACTTCAGAAGGAAGGACTGGGGCCCCCTGCAGCTCAGGGACAGCCAGCAGCTTTCCCCCTGGCCATGTGATTGGTGGGCAGACTCTTCCAGAAAAAAGAAAGCTGGCCAGCCTCTCATTGCTTTTTTTTCCCCCATGGCAGAGCCTGCATGTATGAGCTGCCACTGGGCTGTGTAGCCCCTGAGCTGTGAGTGGTTCCAGTGCTTCCCTCCATGATAGCAATGCCTCCTGGTGTGGCCCGGGTGGGTTGCTAGCTGGGTGGGTGCTGCCACAGCTCACAGGCAGAACTGAGCCCGATTCAGTGGTGCACGGGGTGCTGGAAGCCTGGGAATGGGGAAGCTGAGGCTTGGCAGGCTTCCAGCACCCAAAGCACTGTTCCTGACACTTTCCCACTGCCTGGGACCATCTGGGAATGGTTTGGTTTGCCCCTAGGGCAGTGTGGAAAGACAGTAGTGTCAGAACCCAGTAGTTAAGTGCCTTGGCACAGTGGAATTTTCCAGCACAATGAAGTTTCTCGGCACGGTGGAATTTTCCGCTACGGTGGAGAACCCCGGTGCAGAAAAGTTCCCGCCATCCTTTTATAAATATGCACACCATTATTGGCCGGTTCTAAATTATTCCTACATGGCGACTAGCAAGTGGCTCGCTAGCCGTATAAAAGTTAGAGCAGTTTCCGCCCAAGTGGGAGAACTCCGCGCCCCTCTCGGAGGGGACTTGGCAGACC
>NW_005843004.1:142054-170049 GCF_000455745.1 Alligator sinensis
TTTCGGGCCTCATGGCCCCCCCCCCGCCCTGCCACTCGACCGCCGCATGGCATCACGAACAGGATCCAGGGAAGACGAGATGGAGTTAGAATTAGTTAGAAACTGCCCCGGCGCAGTGAAAGGTGCCACGTGACGAACACCGTGGAACTAGGGGCACACATCGCCTATCACCAGGCGGGCGGAACGGGTGAAAGGCTCGTCAATGGCTACCTTTCGCTGAAGGGGGAAGAGGGAGCTTCAAAAGAATGGGAAGCACATCTTCACCCCGGGGCGTTCGGGTGTGTGATGAGTAGTGAGCGGGTCCTATTTAAGCCCCGAGAGGAAGTAGGCACCGCGTCCCTCACCAGAGTCAAACCGGCAGGCACAGTAAATCCGACTCTTAGCCAAGAGTACGCCCGCTGTATGCAACTTGTGTGGGAGGGTGGAGATCCGACGCCGATTGACCAGTTCAGTCCCCCAGCCCTGGCATCTGGATTGAGGGGCCATGAGCTTCTTTCTGAGCTCTGTGAAAATCTAGAGGCGGAGGGACACGCCACAACTGAGAGGGCAGGCCCGAAGTGCGACAAGGGGAGAATGTTGAATGTAATGCTCCGCACCATAACAACTTTGCTGTGGGAGAATGCGAATCTGGAAGCCCAACTGCTCACAGCCGTTCAGGCGGCTAAAGAGGCGGCAGTAAAAGAAAGTCCTGAGTCTACGCCATTCCAAGATGGCACCGAGGAAGGAGTGAGCCGCCTGGAGGACCCGGAAAAGAAGGGCGGAGCTTCAGAAGAACCGGCGGGAATCCGCCCAGAAGCCCCGCCCACTGAGGTGACGTTGCTCCCCGCGTACCCAACGGGGAGGGGGCATCGAGCGGAGGATTGCATCCGCCCCTCCCACCAGATACAGCAACAGCTTTGACAGCAGCTCATCCTGTAGCGATAATCAACCGAGTAATCAATGCGCAGGGTGCAGTCCACACCACCACCTATCGCGCTCATACTTGGACTGAGTTACAGGAGTTATGCAAGGAATCAAAAATAAAGCCTGAAGAAACTCTAGCCATGTGGCTAGGACGCCTGGTCGTGGAGTTTGGATCCGACTTGCTAGACTTGGAGGAGGCAAGCTTCCTGCCCCGGCAAGCCTCGTGGAGTGGGGGGCCCACCACCGACATAGACATAGTGACGTGCAACGTTCACTGGCCCATCCCGCTTCCAGCGCTTGTTGCGGGCCAAGTCGACCACAAATCCCACGCATGGCACGACAGCCGCCCATCGAAGGCCAGTGCAGAACAAATTCTACTAGCAATAATAGGAATCTCATACTGTTCCTGGAACTCCAGAGCATATGCACTGGGACTGACACTGCCCCAGCAGAGAGGACCGTGGCCTCACCACCACCTGCGAAACCCTGGAATTGTTCCAGTGACTCTCAACGGCGTGGAAGCCTGCATTGAAGTTTATGGAGGAAGGAATGCCATCATCCTTCGGATTCTCCTCAACCCACTAGCTGGCCAACCCGCGGGTGATCTTTTACATCAACTCCCGTGATTACAGGCCCTTACGAAGTCGGACACAGGAACTTCTAGCGACTTAGAGCATCGACCCACTGCATGCCCGATCGAGGCTCAAAGCGCAAGACATCGCGAATCTGACCTTCGATGAACATTGCAACCGTTGCCGCAAAGAACGCCAGAGGAGAGGATCATGTTTGGATTCCTCCTACACCATTCTAGGCTCACTAAATGGCAGCTATGAATCCTGGGAGACGCGGGCCAATGGCAACTAGCATATGAACTAGGTTTCCAATATCCGAGGGAGCCAGATGACGAGTCATCTTACTGAGCACGGACAAAAAACCACGCGGTGCCTAAGTAGCGCCCGAAGTTCACACCAAGTGAGCTTGTGTGGATCATCATTCCATTTCCACGCGTCCAGAGCGGAGCCGTGTCCGAGCACCTGTATCGTGTGCTTTAAAGAAAGCGGGAAGCAGCGGAAAATCTAATTGGCTGTCCCGTCGTGCGCGCAGTTCCATACAAACACTGTAATAAAAGTTAATTAACTGTTCTAAGGAATTTTTCTTTACAGTTTTTGCCCGAAACCCAAAGTGCGTGGCGGAGGGAAACCCCGAGAGAGAGAGAGAGAAGAAGAGTACTGGAGATGCGGGGGCCTGACGTGTGTGACTTCACCATGACACCTACTGAAGTCCTCATAATTGAACTTTTTATAACTAATATACTTATGTGTATTTGTGTTTGCATTGGTTATTATTTAATTCGATCCATTGAGGACGAACTTTTTTCGCTATATGCTTTTGTATATACCCGTTTACCATATGAACCCCCAAAGAGAGATGATGACGACTTAAACGACGTGCATGTGCTCCAATTCCAGCTGTGCCGATGGCAGCGGGGCATGTCAGAACCCAGTAGTTAAGTGCCTTGGCACAGTGGAATTTTCCAGCACAATGAAGTTTCTCGGCACGGTGGAATTTTCCGCTACGGTGGAGAACCCCGGTGCAGAAAAGTTCCCGCCATCCTTATGTAAATATGCACACCATTATTGGCCGGTTCTAAATTATTCCTACATGGCGATTAGCAAGTGGCTCGCTAGCCGTATAAAAGTTAGAGCAGTTTCCGCCCAAGTGGGAGAACTCCGCGCCCATCTCGGAGTGAACTTGGCAGACTGATCACCCACCAACGACTCCCCATCATCGACCTTCCCGACGTACCCCGTGCCCTGCATGCTCGTTGAATTGTTCACGGACATCTCACCTCAGTTTCTAGAGCTCTCATTCAGTTTGCAACTGTAACTGAAGTTAACTTTCTGCCTACGCTGTATCTATCGACAGTGTAAGTAAAGCAATCTTAGTTTAACCAATACGCTTCCGTGCCTAATTCTGTTCCATCGCGAAAAAGTACCCACCTGCCATTTCGGGCTACTGGCCACAGCCCAGCCTGCCAGTCGACTGCCACAAGTAGAAGGGCAGCTGGGTGTGTTGGTGGCTGGAGAAGGCAGCAGGGATGATGCACGGGGCGCTGGAAGCCCACCAAGCCCAAGCTTCTGTGAGCCCACCAAGCTTCCAGTGCTCCATGCACCATCCCCAGCACCTTCTCCATGTGCCAGACATGTACATATGCATGATTTTTTATCCACAATGGGAAAATTTGCCTCAATCAAACTAAAATACATTAGAGGTTGTCTAAGTTGCCATGCTCAAATAAATTTTTACACACAAAAATATTGTGCACATGTACATGGTGATGCCATTGTATTAGACAAATGACAATTTCTCATCACTTTTTGCTACACGTACATGGCCCCACCATCACATTTACAAGCACTCTGGAATTCTATTCTACGTGGAATAGAATGGCATCCCTGAGGCAAAAAGTATATTTTATGGAGTAGTAGTGGCAAAGACTTAGACATCTAAGGGGCAAAATAATACCTGAACCCTAGCTAAATGAACTAAAATGTGGTCATCAGTTCCCATGGAAATCTATGGGAACTGAATGCTTTAAACTGAAAGTTATATAGTCCAAACTGAATGGGTAAAAATGCATGGTGTGAAAGTCTGGATTTGAAAAAATAATGGTAGGAAGCAAGAGCTTTGGCTAAACGAAACCAATACCCCTGGTTGGTGTTTCCCCACTGTTATTAATTAAACAGTTAAAAACAGTGTCTTTCCCTTTTTTCCTTGACTCATTCTGGACAAGAGTACAGAGGTAACAGAAAAAGTGGTAGTGACCCAAGTGGGAAAGTTTCAGCTTTGCTAGTTTCTTCTACTGTTTCCTTATATTTGCTGTGTCTGATTCTCTCAAATTCTGCTCAGAGGCTCCCATGCACTTCATATGTGTTATTGTGTGCAAAAATTCATGCACCTCAGCTTGCAAACTCAAAATACAATTTGCTTTTGCAGATCTGAATTCTCAGGTTGGACAACGGTAGACACTGGAAATCTGATCCTTTTGAGGTACATGGTATTCTGACAGAGTTTTCACATTTTGTTATTGATTTAAAGCTCTTCAATGAAAGCAATGGCTTGGAACCAAAGGTTAAGATGATTTGTGGCAGCTTGTAGTAAAAAATGTGAAAACATTATGAATGTAAGTGTGTCTTGAATCAAAATTGGTGGAGATCTAACTTAAAAATTCTTATATGGGTTTAGTACGTGAGAAGCACTTATAAGATCTTAAGTTGCCTAGTCAATGACTTAAAAGTCTTCATAAATGGACTCTAACTTCTTTTAAGACAAAATCCAAATCCCACTAATGTCAAAGGGAAGGTTTCCACTGATTTCAATTAACTTTTGATGAGAGTTGTATTGCTGTGGGAAATTAGCCATGCTTATTATATGATTGAGAACTGTCAGAATTCTTTTGTCGCACATTTCCGGGACTATTTATCCACAAACTTTAGGTCATCCACACCTGCTTATGCATTTAAATTAAAGTTAAAGACCTTCTTTTTGATCAAATTTTAGTATTTTCATCATTTATATGCATCACACTATACAGGAATAGTCGGTTTAATGCAGTTAAGCCTGTTTTATCTGTCACTGATATTTTATGTGTTTTATTCTACAACTCTTTAAGATGTGGTGTGCATGAAACCAGCTTGATAAATAAAGATTGATTACCCAGTAGTATTTGTCCAGTAAACTGTGGTCTTCATAAAAGGCTTTAGATATACTTTATATATTTTTAAACAATGATAGCATTTCATAGTTTCATAGTTTCATAGTTTCAGGGTCGGAAGGGACCTAATAGATCTTCTAGCCCGACCCCCCGCCAGGGCGGGAGAACAACCCAAAAACACAAACAAAACCACTCACCCTAAAAACAAAAACGGGACTCAAATGAGTCCAGCCAGGTAAGTATCCAGCCTCCTCTTAAAGATCCCCAGGGTAGGGGCCAGCACCACCTCCCTTGGAAGTTGGTTCCAGCTCCTAGCCGCCCTGACTGTGAAGTAGTTTTTTCGGATGTCAATTTACATCCTGTCAACTATGTTGATTTAGTGATTTTGGCAACAACTATTTTCTTCTGGTACCATGTGTGTGGAAGTTGAATTAACGGAAAGTTTTCAGTTTAAAAGTTTCCCCCACTCCCCAGGGGCAAGAAGGGAGAGTAGGGGGAAATGGGTTTTTTTGTTGTTGTTTTTTTGTTATTTTTGTTGCTGCTGCTGTTGTTTCTTTTTTTTTAATTACTCCTCCTGCTGCTGCTGTTACTAATCAGCTTGTTTCGTACCGTGCTAAAGAGCACAGCTGGAGAATTTTCCATCTTTGATTGAAAGCATCATATAAGTTTAGAGAGCAGAAACCCATGGGACTCTGGTAAGAATAATCACAAGAAGATTTTAAACTTTGTGTAAAACAGGAAAATGTATTTTTGGTCATTCAAGCAAACTGATGTCCAGGAAGGAAAGACAGGAAGAAGAGATGGGAGGGTTCAAGAAAGGACTACACACACACATGAACACGAAGATGGGATAGTGCATATATTTACTCCTGGCTTATGGGCTTGTGCAGGTGTAAGCCAAATGCTAAGACAGCTGCAAAACCAGTGGCAAAGATAGCACAATCTCCTTCCTACAAGCATTGGGCTGGGGGAGGTGGGGCGGAGGTTAGATGGTTTTGTTAGTTTAGTTTAAGCTGCCTAAACCTGAACTGGGAGCAGCGTCTGCTGTGGGGAAGAGTAGGCAGCTGGAGCCACATCCATCAGGGGATGGTGGGTCTGGTGGGGGCTGATGAGTCTGCAGCAGGAGGCTGCCCAGTGCAGGGGTGGGCTGGTCAGAGGATTACAATAGCTTGGTCAGGGCCAGTAGCGGCCAAGACAGCAGCAGTATCCACCATTCCTGCACAGTTGCCAAACTGGTGCCTATGGCTGGTGTCATGCTCACCCACCCCTGGTTACATTGATTAGAAAAGAATGACCCAGCCACAATGATACTTATTGAACCCCAGTCTCCAACCCAGGCCCTGCAGCACTTTGGGACCACTAGGATGCCTGCAGAAAAATTAATTTTGTTCTTGAAACACCCAGGATTTGTGTACAGAAGTGAAGAAGCTGAACAAAAATAGTATGAGCAAAAATCTAGGCCTGGTTATTAAAATGTATTTTGATTATAAATGGAGTTATAGGGCTGCCTATAAATTACTTTGCATGATACTTTCTACTGTAAGGTTGTTTTCAGTTGCTGATATCTTTACCAAACTTAAACTGTAAAAGGCTGAAGATTTTCATGCCACGTGTCTGGTGCAATGTCATTTTTTTGACGTTTGAACAAAAATGGTTCTGCTGTTTCTGAAAGTTAGACTAAGAAAAATATAGCACTTTGCCTATTCATATATTCTTATAATTCTTTTATAAAAAGCTCTTCTCCTTCCATGTATTGGGACAAGAATTTGAAATTTGGCTACATATATATCATATATCAGGGCAGTGCCTTTTACCAACCTGGTGAATAACTGTCCAGTTGCTGGCATGTTATAAGTCTTGGAAAAATATCCATTTACGAAGCTCAATCGAGGATTCTCCTGGTTCAGTGAACAAATGCTCTGAGTCTCATTGCTCTGGGCTGCAGGGGTAAGGCTGGCTATCCCTACAATTGTTATTCCCAGCAGCTTGGGAAAGGGAGAGCACGGAGACAGTCACAGTAGAAGAAGAAGTTGCCTGATTCAAATACAAAGAAATAGGGAGGGACTGGCAAAGGAATAGACTGGGTGAAAGGAAAGAAAAAGAAGGAGGTGGAGTGGAGGGGCAGGAAGGTTACGTTTTAATAAATAATTAGGGAACAGATTGGAAACTGAACATGAACTTGGAGTGAAAGAAAATAAAATGAAGCCCGGAAGTAGGGAAGCTGGATTAGGATGGACAAGGAAGTTGGAGCAAACTGGGATAAAAGCCTGGGATGGAGACTTTATCCCAAGATCAGAGGAAGCTTGGACATCCTTGTAGGGGAAATTGGGCCTGACTAGGATTAGATTAAAATCTTAAAACCTGCAGACTGGATTTGGTTAGGCTAGAAAAGTGAAGAGCTAAGCCTGGGGTGAAGGGCAGAAATGGTCAGTACAGCCTGTAACCATTACAGTACCTGGAAGGGAAAGCAAGATTTCACAGGGATGCAGAGAAAAGAGACTAATTAATGTTTGTGAAGCACTCAGATACCAAAGTGATGTGTGCCATAAAAATGCCCAGGAGGAAATCAATAATTCTGCTTCTAAAACAGGGTTTGAATAATGTGTAATGAATAAGGCCAAGGGCCAAACATTGAATAATGAGGATAAAAGAAAATATTGAATACTGTTTATTCTGTGATCACTGTCCATTCTGTGACCTGAATGAGGCAGGGGTCCCATGGGAAAAATATTATGCTACCATGTAATTAACAATTCTATCATGAAGCACATGCACAAGGAGACCAAATTTATTGTTGTGTAGGCAATCTTAATTTTGTCATTTCCCAACTTCTGAGTGCTGGACTTTGCATCCTTAATGTTATTTTAATTTATGCCTATGTGTCTATAACAATGTGAGCATAACACTTTGCAAACTGTTCATGCATCAAAGAGACTGTAGTCTTTATAAACAACATTTAGATGTAAGCCAAAGAAAATGGAAGGTGCAACTTCATACTGTTTAAATTCAGAATATTACCAGTACTAATAGAAGTACACCCTTTTTTATCATTTATCTCCAACAAATTCCATTTATGAAAAAAGGCCCCCAAATTAATTATCTGTATTTATCCAGTGAAGATGGAGGACACTTCACTGAAATGGAGAGATGCAGACCTTTATAGCAGAGATTTTGACCTGATAGTCATTGTCTTTCCTCATTAGTCTCTTTTAAATTCCTCTCATGCTTGCAATAATGGATATTATAGCCCAAAGCAAGTCAGCAATTGCCACTTAATCCTGGTGTGATACTTGATTTTTGGTGTGCATTCAGGCACTTCCTTCATTTTGACTATAATGCATGCTTATTTGGGGTATAACATAATCATAATCATAATCATTGATGTCTTAACCAGGTTATGCCTACAAAAGTACAATGTTACAAAGTGGTGCTACTCACAGCAATAGTTACTGGTAAATAAATGGGAAGCTGTTTCTAGGCTAATAAGCCTTGCTTCTTAGCAGAGCTAACTTTGAATGTGGAGGCAGCGTATCTCTTCGTGGTATTGTCTTGTGTCATGTAGGCTTACCCTTAAATTACTGTCTTCTTGTTTGGCACACACCAAAAAAAAGAAATATGCCATAGCTACAAAATCCTCTTTGTATCTAAACTTTTCCAGGATTTTGGATGTATTATATTGACCTAACCAAAAGTTTATCTTGTTCATTTTACACTTGAAGTCATGAGAAACCTAAAGAAAACAAGGAAATACAAAAATGTGGCTCAAGAATAAAACACTTTATCAAATAAATAACATGTCAAACCTTAGAGTCCACTGACTCTTTGTAAAGAATGTTAACAGCATTGGCTGGTTTACCATTTCTCCCACTAGCAGGCAGATTTCTTACAAATATGATCTTTCAGCTATTTCGTTAACCTTACACTCCCACGCCGAAAATTGAAGCTTAAAGGTCATATTTAATGTGTTCAGTGTGTGCAAAATGGTTCTAATTCCAAACTTGAAGCTCATTTAACACAAAGAACCTGTTGACTAATGCTGAGCTTTAAATCTTTATTATTTAATCTATCTTTATTAGAATATTTCTGTTACATTTTGAAGTGTTGAGGTTTTATTTCCAAACTATTATTTCTTATTACCTTTCCTGTTGGTTTTCTTCCTTCTCTGTGCATGATAATAAAACCTTTTTATAGGAAAAGCAAGAAATTTTATAATGGAGTCTTTCTAATGGAGTCTAACATATGCTGTAACTAGTACCTGTTCTTGTGAATAGCATTCTGTAAAAATATATCTTCATATGTACTGCCTGATTAAGGCATGTAGAATAGACCATCATATAAACCCTACATATATTTAGCCTCTCCCCTGCCACAAATTGGCAAGAGTGTTCCGGGTTTTCGTCCCAAGATCATGTTATGATTTTGTAAAATCAGTGACTGTTTTATATATAAATAGTGATGGGAATAAGGACTGGAAACCCTGTGACAGGTGCTGGTTCTGCAGGCTGGGGTGTGCAGGGAGCGGATTGCAGCTCTGCCCTGAGCCTTTGTCACCTCTCCAAGATCCCGGGCTCAACCCCAGATGCAGCTCCCTGCCCACCTGCAGCCCCATCCCATCTACCTGGCCATGTGCCCTGCCTGCGCAGTTCCAACCAGTCTCCATGGAGATCCCAAGATCACTGGGCCGTGACAGCATAGGGCCAGGGCTTGGGGCACAACTTCAATCTGACCTCTGCATGCCCCTGCCTGCAGAACCGGTGCCCATCGCAGGGGTGTGCGGGCAGCAGATCATGGCTGTGCCCTGGGCTCTGGCCCTGTGCTTTCACCACCCCAAGATCCAGACTCTGACCCTGCCCACCCATCCCACTCCTGGATGCTACTCCCTGCCTGCTCACTGCCCCATCCCAGCCAAGTGCCCTGGGAGTTTTGGTGAGCTGTTGTGAGAAGAGTGGTGCTGACCCAGTCCATGACAGCTCACCAAAACTCCTTATGTGGCCTGCAAGCCCAAATAAATGCTCATCCCTGTCATAAGGGCTAGGGACAGAAATTACACATACTGGTTTATCTATGTACTTTCTAATACATTGTTACATTTAATTAATATTACAGATAATAATATCTAATAGTATTAATTGCTCTGCATAAATAGTCATATAACTGTTAATTAATCTTACTGATACATCAATGATATCCAGTTTTCTTTGTCACCTTATCTTGATTCACTTGGATTGTTCTAGGCCTAATCAAGCAAGTTTGGACAAAGGAAATTAAATCACATGTTTATATTTCTAGGCAGTTTGCACATTTCAGTCAATAGCTAATAAATTGTTCAGCAAGTTTGATTAATTTTGATTGTTTAATTTTTGCTTCTTTTCCTGGGGACCTGGGATCCATTGAACTGATGCAGAATTTTTTGACCCTCCCATAGTGTTTCAGCTCAAAATACAAGTCAAGTTGAGAGTTCGTATTGCAAACTATAATGCTTTAATTTATGTTTCTAATGAATGCATAAGCAATCAGTAATTGAATGATTTTAAGTGAAAAAGACTTAAAAATGGAAATACTTGAAGGCAATCCAGCTATTGTTCATATAGGAACCGTATGACTTCAGGGGGTCCTGTATTACTATTGAGTCCTGCTGCCTCAAAGAGAACTGCTGTAATATAATGCTGCCCTACCAATATTTTATTTTGAATAATCCATGATTCACTTTAGTAATGAAGGGCCTGATTCATCTATTCCAGTAAATGGAAAAATTCACATAGACTTCATTGGAAGCTGAAGCAGCTACGGTAGTAGCTTAAGCTACCATAGTGTAGACAGGCTGGCTTGAGAGACAGAAATTACAATATACCTTAACCCCTCTACAAACTAAAAGTATCAATAACTTTGAACTTCTTTGCAGATTCGCATTCACTAGATAAATAAATAATATCATTTTATGCCATCCCTGCTCTTTCATTCAAGTTTATCTTCACCAAAAGGCAATTTTGGTACATGTATAGTTGACTTTCATTCTAGTACTCACACCACTTATTGTCTAAAATAATCCATTTAACTGGAAATATTTATGCAAATAAAAATACAGGCATCCTTTGTGTAAGTTACTCTGTGTTTTTACTTTGGTAAGTGCAAAGACATAGGCGGCGAAAGCGGGGGCTAATGGGGCTTAGCCTCCCCAAACATGGGACAGTGCTAGGGCCACAAGGCAGCCCAGCCAAGGGCTTCCAGAGGCTGCAGCAGCGGTGGGGAGGGAGTGGGGCTGGGGCTAGGGGAGGGGCAGGCACTGCGCAACTGGCAGGGACTGAACCGTTAGCGGCTCATCCAGGGGGCACGGCTCCTGCTGCTATGTGTACCATGGGAGGCACGGGGGATGTGTGTCCCTGAATCTGCATGGGGCAGGGTAGACTTCTACTGTGGGCTGAGGTGGGTGGCAGTGGCACTGGGTTGGGGCTGTTGGGGAGGGCTGCAGCCACCCCAAAATTCACCATAGCCAGCCTGACCCCCTGGGAGGTGGGAGGTGGCATCTCCCAGCACCACTGCTGCCTACCTTGAGTGCGGCCCATTCATCCCCCCGCCCCTGCCAAGAACAGCCTGGCGCCGGCCCCAGCATGCAGTCTGCCCTGCCCCCTTCAGATCCAGGGCCACACATCTGGGGGATGGTGAGAGAAATTTAAAGATGGTCAGAAATCTCTCAGGTATGAAGAAATCCAGTCTCCATTTCAACAACTTGGATTAAAATTTTAACAACGAGTTTATGGCCACTGAGAGATGTCTAACTATCTTGCATTTCTCTCACCATTTTCAGTTTCTTTTTTTGCCTGATGTGTGTCTGAAAGCTTGCAAAGAACAACTTTTTTGCAACTATTTATTTGGTCTAATAAAAGATATCACTTCTACCCAATGCATTTGTCTGCCTTTGTGCTTAGAGCAACATGACTACAGGCTAGATTCCTGATACTAGAAGGGGTTCTCTCACACCAGAACAGGAAGGTTTTACAGTACCTCTTTGTGAGATGCAGCATATTCTGCTGACACATGGATGGATTCCTTTGCATTTAGCAACTGCTGGCCTATTCCCCACCAACTTCTACTACAGGGACCATCCCAATCTTTCCCCAAGCATCCAAGATCACTTGGGCTGATCTTAATGTGGCCATGCAGAAAGAGAAAGCCTTGTTCCTTCTCTTCTCCTATGAATCTGTGTTAGGTCCAGGAATACTCCTAGCAAAAATGTGCACAAACTGAGATGCAGATGACAGTAAAAATATTTCCTCTTGGCATTCCAAGGGGAGTGGTGCTCGCTCCTACCCTGGGGGTCTTCAAAAGGAGGCTAGATAGACACCTAGCTGGGGTCGTTTGACCCCAGCTCTTTTTCCTGCCCATGGCAGGGGGTCGGACTTGATGATCTGCTCAGGTCCCTTCTGAACCTACCAACTATGAAACTATGAAACATTCATTCTGCACTGAGCACCAAATGTACTAGAAGGATAACCTAGTACTCCAGCCCACTTCCATACATAGGTGCTATTCAGGTCTTGCTGAGACTAGAAAAACAGGGGGGTCATTAGCGCTAACTGCAAATGGCACCAATAATGAAACACATTGCAACCATATCATTTGAACAGAATCCACAGCTGTACTGCTTTTGATTTAATGTTTTACCAACTTCCTGCTTCTTTCTTTCCTGCAGTTATTATCCACTACTTTGCATCTGTATGTATTCTGGTCCAGGCACCACATTTGTATGGATTGTATGGCACTTCACAGCAATTAAATTCCCTTTCTTTAAAGACTGAATGTGTTACTTCCATGGTACACACAACACTAAAGCCGTGTCTAGCCTGGGGAAAGAGATACTTTAAAAAAAATGCTAGCACAGTAGAAACGGCAGCTGGTCTTAGTGTTAAAAAGGTTTAATGCATTTAAAAATGTGTTTGCTGGCTGTGGTCAAGTTAGGGGAGAGCTAAAATTAATCCTGGCCATCAGTCTATGAAGTGTTCACTCTGCAGCAGCTCCTGCATTGACTTCAGATGAAGCTGGGTGTGGTAAGCCTCTCCAAACATCAGGCTGCTATTTTTTAGAGTTACAGTAGCCACTCAAATTTGAGAAGAGAAAGGCCTAATGCGTGTATGCAAAGTTAATTTATAAGTACACTCAACAGAATATATGCACATATTTGTTATAGACATTGATTTGAGAAGGGAATAGTAGCTTTGTGTCTTTGTACAGCAGACAGGAGGAAGGTCAAGGCCTATGAATCTACCAGTTTGGGAACATATGACATAGGTCCGTAAGGTACCTCCTTGGTCATTAATTTCATTCCCCTGCTATCGCAGGCAATCATGTCATGTCAATCTATTCATACACTTAACAAGCTCCACATAACACAGTTTGCTTGGTTTGTTCTGCCCCTGCTCTTCAGTGGGAGGCTGTAGCAGTACTTTGCTCCTTAGATAATTAGAAACCTTCAAGTTTCCATGCTACATTTGATACTCAGGTATTTGACTTTGTGCCAACATTGCTCTTTAGCTTAAATAGCTCCTTTCCCTCCCTGCTGTTTACCTTCCTCACATATTTAAGAAAAGTAATCATAGTCTCTCTATCTTTGTTTTGTTAAGATAAAAAGTCAAGCTTTTTAGTCTCCTCTCAAATGACAGGATCAACTTTGTAGTCACTTGCTATACCTGTTGCACTTGAATTTATCTTTCTGAAACATGGATAAGCCAAACTGTTCACAGTACCCCAGATAAGGGCTTGTACTGGAATCTTGTACAATGCACCATCACCCCGCTACCTGTTTTAGGAATGCCTTGACTGATGCATGCTAGGATAACACTGGTGGATAATAATGTGTGTCAATAATGTATGTCTACATAGTGTCTCCTGGTTTCTCAGGTGGAAATATGTAACCATATCTCACCTATCTATTGTTGTGTGTGCTATCAACTCTCTAGTCACTGACTGGCTGCTGGGGGGGACTAAGGAGGCACCAGTCGCATGTGGTCTCAAGAGTGGCTACAAAGTATGAACCCAGTTTGGCTTCATCACCACCACCACACTTCAGTATTTGATCCACATGAACAGGAGCAGCAGGGTGGGATGTAATCAAAAGCAGGAGTCCCAGGAACTGTAGACGCCCTTTCTTCTGCTCTGTTATTTCAAAACTTATAGCTAAGTACAGACGGTCAAAAAGCCCGATGATGAATTGATTCAATCTTCATAGGCTAGTCTAAACTATGTTGATTGAACTGATAGCAAGTGAACAGGCATTCAGTTTTGATTCTGGAAATGCAGCCACATGCCTGCAGTGGTTCAGGCCAGAAGCTGGGAAGTGCTAAAGCATGCCTCCTTGCTCAGCTGGAGCATACCGCTTGGGCCAAGGCTAATCCACCCACCCTGTGAGTGGGGAGTTTCAGGGCAGGTGCAAAGCTTCCTGGGGTTCTGGGGGACTGTAAATTAACTTGAAGCTGGAGGGGATTTGGGACTGATGTTCAAGAAACCAATTTAACCTACATCAGTTAAGTCTGGTACTACATACATCCAGGTTTATCTTAAACTGATTTCAGCCATTTTGAAAGTGGTTTATGTGCACTGAACTTTTGTTGTGAATCAGATTTGAACCAGTTTCTGATCACTTATACTGGTTTGTGTGTAACTTCGGTTCCTACCCCATAGATTAATAAATCATCCTTTATCCAAGAGAGTGAATACAAGAGCCATAATTGCAGCTATTGGAGTCAAGATGCTAACTGTCAGTCATGGAGTTGTTCCAGTGCTCAGGGTGAGGTGCTGTGATAAAAAAAATAAAGTGTTCCTACTGTAACTCTCAAACATACTTCACTCTACAGAGCACCAACTGTCTCCTTAAAGTATTCACTTGGACTAAAATATAGTCCAAGTAAAAAAATATTACTATTTGAGCTTACTTCTTTATATGTAGAAGGCCTGATCTGTAACACTAAAGTCTATGGGAGTCTATGGGACTTTTGCCAGTGGGAAGGGATCAGACTTGGATATCAAGTCTGATTTTCCACTAACTTGCCCCTTCTGGAGTCATTTTCACTGGCGAAAGATGAATACAACAGTATACTTCCTAAGGACAAAATTGATTTATACCCTCTGGGCACTCCAGATTTCATCTGTGTAAATGATTATGCAAGGTACAGGGAAATCAAACCCTATATATTCGTATATATGAACTAACGCTGTACTTTTTCTTCCACCTCTAGAAGGTCACAGGGCATAAGTGCTGTACTTATTTTATTCATAGCCTGCACTTAAATAAGTAACCTTTTGCTTCTCTTTGTACAGAGGTAATGATCGATCATTTTTCTTCTCAAAATAGAGCTTACTGCTTTGTGTTTGTTATCAAATCTGTTGATACCATTTTCTAGCACAAAGAGTTTCAGATTGCAAACTGCCCTGCCTGACATCATTAATAAAAGTAACCAAGCTGAAGATTCTTTTACAGGAAATATACCAAATACAGAAACTAGAGAGATGGAAGTGTTGGCTGGGGACTCACTGTTAAAAGACAACTGTAAATTCTATATAGTAATAGGTCAGGCTCTCAAGTCCTCTTGAATCATTGCAGTGTTTTAAAGGGGCCAACCTCATTTTTGACACCTGCCTAGAATGGAAAGATCCTACAACAAGGTGCAAGGGAATTCTTTGCTGACATACTCTTAGATGTCCATGGGGCCAGATGCAATGCATCCAAGGGTGCTTAGGGAGTTGGCTGATGTGATTGTAGAGCCACTGTCCATTTTCTTTGAAAATGTGTGGGAATTGGGGGAGGCCCCAGATGATTGGAAATGGGAAAATATAGTACCCATCTTGAAGAAAGGGAAGAATGAGGATCTAGAGAACTACAGACCAGTTAGCATCATCTCAGCCCCTGGAAAAATCATGGAGCAGGTCCTCAAAAATCCATTTCTAAACACTTGGAGGAGAAGAAAGTGATCAGGAACCATCAGCATACATTCACCAAGGCCAAGTCATGCCTGAATAACCTGATTGCCTTCTATGAAATGACTGGCTCTGTGGATGCAGGGAGACCAGTGGATGTGGTATACATTGATATCAGCAAGGTTTTTGATACTGTCTCCCACAGCATTCTTGCAAGCAAGCTGAGGAAGTATGGGTTGTATGAATGAAGTGTAAGGTGGACAGAAACCTGCTTGGATTGTTAGACTCAATGGGTAGTAATCAATGGCTTGATGTCTAGTTGGCAGTCACTATCAAGTGGAGTGCTCCAGGGGTCAGTTGTGGGGCTGATTTTATTCAATATCTTCATCAACAATCTGGAAGATGGTGTAGAGTGTACCCTCAGCATGTTTGGAGATGACACCAAGCTGGGGGGCATAGTAGAAATGCAGGAGGGTAGAGCTAGGATTCAGAGACCTAGACAAATTGGAGGATTGGGCCAAAAGAAATCTCATGAGGTTCAACAAGGACAAGTGCAAAGTCCTGTGCTTAGGATGGATGAAAGAATCCCATGCACTGCTACAGGCTTGGGATCAACTGGCTAAGCAGCAGCTGTGCAGAAAAGGACCTGGGGGTTACAATGGACAATACACTGGATATGAATCAGCAGTGTGCCCTTGTTGCCAAGAAGGCTAACAGCATATTGGGGTGCATTAGTAAGAGTGCTGCCAGCAGATTGAGTAAAGTAATTATTCCCCTCCCTTCTGTTCTGCACTAGTGAAGCCACATCTGGAGTATTATGTCCAGTTTTGGGCCCTCCCCAGTATAGAAAGAATGTGGACAAGCTGGAGAGAGTTTAGCAGAGGGCAACAAAAATGGTTCAGGGGCTAGGGCACTTAACTTATGAGGAGAGGCTGAGGGAACTGGGCTTATTTAGCCTGCAGAAGAGAAGACTGAGAGGGGATTTGACAGCAGCTTTTAACTACCTAAAGGGCGGTTATAAAGAGGATTGAGCTAGACAGTTCTCAGTGGTGGCAGATGACAGAACCAGAAGCAGTGGTCTCAAGTTTCAGCAAGGGAGATTTAGGTTGGATACTAGGAAAAACTTTCTCACTAGGAGGGTGGTGAAAGGTTTTCTAAAGAGGTGGTGGAATCTCCACCCTTGGAGGTTTTTAAGGCCTGGCTCAACAAAGCCCTGGCTGGAATGATTTAGTCGGGGGTGATCCTGCTTTGAGCAGGGTGTTGGACTGGATGAGCTCCTGAAGTCCCTTCCAACCCTAATTTTCTATGATTCTATGATTCTGCTGCCAGCTCATGAACCTCTGTCTTTTAACCCTTTGTGGAACTGGTGGCACATTCATTCTCTACTGTCCAGCTATTTCTGAGGATAGGAATTAAGGAGCTGGAACTCTAACACTGGAATGAATCAGCTCCAAGAGCTACAACTGAAATAACAGAAAATGTCCTTTACTTTTTAGCATTTGCCAGATTGCATCCTTTGAGAAATCCTAAAGAGAAAATGAAATTATCCTCTATACTGCAGTAGTCATAACGAAATACATTTTAGCAGGCGCTGAAGAAAATAAAATAATGCAGGACTGAGATTCAGTGACATCACACTTCAGATGCAAGCCTGCCTAATGGTGAAAATACATTAAAAAGAAATCCCAGCCTAGAATTTAACCACTTTCCAAACACTCTACAGTGATTAATTGTGTAGGTGGTGAGCCACTAGCTTGGATGAGCTCATTAATCAATGCAGCAGAGTGTCTGTCACACACATTACGCTACTTTCCCATACTTCTCGTATCTGGAGATGTGGGACTGCCACACAACAATTGATCAAATGCCATCTTGGGGGAAAAATAAAATAACTCACCATCTCCTGTGACTGCACAAGTAAAGCTTCTGATCTTGGACACAGGGCCTGATTTCATTCTCTCTTACACTGTCATGTATCAGAAGCAATCCCAGCAAAGTCAGTGGAACTGCATACATGAGAAATGGATGTAATAGGGAGGAGAAAAAGGCTCATAGTATACGATGAAAGAACATTCACATCTGTATATAGTCTTTACAAATGTTGCCTCAGCTTAAAATACATTTTAATAAAAAAGTCTTTTTCCAATTTGTCCCCATGGTATCTAATGGCATGTTGTTGTTCTTTTCTTGATTTCAATTTCTGTAACAAAACTAATGTTCCATAGTCTGATAGTATTCTAGCAGGCAAATAGCTGTCTGGACTCTTGGGTTTTGCTAGGGATGCTTATATATTATTGTATTATATTATCATTATATTTCAGTCATCTTGAGTAAACTTAACCTCTTAATCCCTGTTTGACCTGCTGTAAAATGGATATAGCAATACTTTTAAAAATAGTTGTTTCAAACATAATTCTGCTTTCCCATCTTTGCTTAGGCAACATTTGTACTGGAGTCAGCTGAAACTTCTGTTTGAGGAAGAATCATAGGATTGGGCCCAAGGACTATGAGGTATAATTAGCTTACATTTTAAAACGCTTAAAGGTTTCCAAATGACAGGAGCTACATTATACTTGTGCTAAGCATTATAATTATAAATGTAATACTATTTTCCCAGATGGAGTTTCATTAAGCACACTGATAATTTTCATTCAGTCGTGTGTCAAATTCAGACCTGATGTGAGTGAATGCAGCTCTTTTTCAGTCAATGGAAAAAATCAGTCTAAAAATTAAATTAAGATAAATACTTGCCTCCCACACAAGTGCTACAGCTATCCTCAAACAAACGTCCTCTTTTAATGCTGGTTGCAATGTATACATTATGACAACAATTTTTTAATGTTGGATTTGTCCAAGTAATACCTAGCCAGAAGAAATCAAACTAGAGAGAAATGGTGAAAATAGCAGAATGACAGAGGCCAGACGCAAGTAAAAAACATGTAATTAAAACTTTATTATCCTGAATAGAATGTGTGCGCCAATCAGTCAGATTGCTGGATGGCTGGCCATTACTTACGGTACTGTGTTTGTGAGGTTATAACTAGAGATGGGGCCAAGCTACACAATTCAGATCCAGATCTAAGTTCAGATTTCAAACACTCTCACCAATCTCCCTCCAAGGAGGATTTAAAGAGATTGGTTTGAGGCCCACTTCTAAGTACAATGAGCAGCAGCTTTCTTATAGTAATGAATGGTTTGATATTCTACAAATGTTAGTTAAAAAGTAGGAGTAAGAGTAGATGAACTCCCAGGAAATAAAACAAAATCAAACAATTGTTTTCATACCAATGTTCCCATTAATAAAAACCAGAAAGGAAGAAAAATGCTGATACTTTTTTGAATGTTTCTGCAGGATTCCTTTCAAATGAAATGGTTTTCAAGTTTTCCAGGATGTCAGCTGCTCCCAAATGTATAGTTTTACAGGAGCAAACTTCATGTCTGACTTAGCAAGAGGCAGGAATGTTGGTACATCTCATCAAGTGGAAATAGCAGCAAAATAACTCTTCTGCATCTATGTTGCCAAAGGTGTTGTAGGAGTAGATGGATAATCTCCTCTCAATAAATAAGTATTTTTATTGTTGTTTAATGAAGATGCAGTAGGTTTTTTTTAGGGTAGCCAAAAGTGTGGCTTACAGAAACTATAGAAAACTTAAATAAGCTTTCAGTCCTTTCCTGAAAGTGCTTGCCATCCCCATCTTAGTGAAACCAATATTAAATACAGATCAATTAAAGTTTATATGCACCCAGGGCATGTTAGTAAATATTCCAACTAAGATAATCCATTGCAGACCTGTTAGCTTTTGCAAATCTTTGCCTTTGGCATGCAAATTTACTGCATTTACCATTTTTTTTGGTAAATTCCAATTTTTTAGCAGACCAATAGAACGCTATCTGTTTCTGGCAGTTAGAAATATACTGATATTTTCACAAATAAAAATGACAATTTGATTTATTATAATGTATGGGGCCAAATTAATCCATCATGAGGATTTTGACAACCATCATTTATTCATAGAATTGTTTGCAAATTGAATTTGTGACACAAATTACTACATTTGTAGCTTCCCCATTGTAGGCTGAGACCCCAGGGATTTAAGTTGGGCACTTCGGACGTAAAAAATGTTGGGCGTGCCCACACATGTAAGCATGTGCGTTTGCAGCAGCTCAAATAGAAGTGGTACAAATTTGAGCTGGGGCTTTTTGCCTCAGTGCACGTACTTGGACATGCACTTTGTTGTGGAGCAAATTGTGCCACTTGTGGCAAAATAACCCTGCCTGGCTCCTCCCGGATCTGCAGCCAGGGGGAGCTAGAGCCAGCACCTGTGCTGTCCCCAGCAGTATAAAAAGCTGCCCTGTCCTGGCCCCATCCATACAAAAAACCACCCTGGCAAGCAGCTCGGGGTTACTCGCTCTCAGGGGCTTCTGGGGCCCAGCCAATTGGTACCTGGGGACACTACCCCTTGTGCCAGCTGGACTGCTGTAGCAGCATCCCAAATCTATTTTTAAAAATACCCCAAAATCCATGTTCTTCCACAGTTAAAACAACCACTCTACACACACACACACACACACACACACACACAGACACACACATCTATAGAGAGAGAGACAGAGACACAGCGATCAGTTGGATAATGCTTTATTGGTATATTTACAATGTTAAAGCAATTTGGAAGCCTACCAGTATCTCTGATCATGAAAAAATAAATTCTAAATACCTATATGTGATGACATGTACATTTTGTTTTCTTCACACATGATAGGTGTGTGAAGGGGGAATGTGGTATTTGCAGGAAGGGGGTGAGTAGGGGTGTGGGAGAAGGTGGGTGGGTGTGTGGGTGTGTGTGGAGGGATGTGGGTTGGTCTGTGGGTAGGTGTGGGGCAGTTGCTGGGGGGACTATGGGTGTTGGGGACCTTGTGGGGAGGCTGCTCAGGAGGGGTGGGTCCCCTGGCCCCCACAGGTGCAGCCTCCCCACACAGCACATGGAATGCCCCCCCACCACAGGTCCCCAACTTGCCCCTGGAGGGCCACAACCCCCATCTCCCACAGGGCTCCAGCCCCCATGCCTAGGGTCCCAGGCACCCTGGAGGCCTCCCCCCCACAAGGTCCCAGCTTCACCCTGGAGGGCCCTGGCCCCCCTGCCCAGGGCCAGTAACTGACCTTTCACAGCAGCAGCGGGGGGATCATGTGCCAAGCCCAGCTGGATCCTGCTGGCCCTGGGGCTGCTCCTGCCACCCAGCCAGGCTGGTCTCATGGTGGCAGGACCCATCACAGCACATGGGGACCGTGTGTCACGCCCAGCTGGGTCCTGCCACCCACAGCCCCAGGGACGTCCTCCTCGCCACTCCCCAACCCCCCCACCACATCCTCCTGCCACCCCTCACTCACCCACACCCATGAACTCTCACCCCCGCCCCCACACTTACCAAGGACAGTGCCGGGGGCCGGGGGAAGCAGGAGCACCAAAAAGATGCTCTGGCCAAAACCAGAGCATCTCTTTTGGAGGACCGACTCCCTGCTGGCTGCGGGCACAGTCTGCAACCGTGCCTTGCTTTGTTCTATTGCAGAGCATTTTTTTTAGACCCATGGATATCCAGGCTTCTAATTTTCTTCCTGCACTGCAAACTTGCAATGCGGGGAAGATTTTTTTGTTCCCGCACGTGCCTCTTGCCACACCTCAAAGGGGTTTGAGGCATGGCAAGAGGCACATGTGCGCTCATCTGGATGCACCTTATGTGTCTACAGCATGAGCTAAAGAAATAGACTTTGTTGATGGGTAGCAGTCTTGCATCTTCTTTAGATATAACATAGAAGAGGAAAAGTAACATGCAGTTGGTACAGTGAATCAGACCCAAGTTTCATCTACTCCACTGTCCTTTGGCAATAACCAACAGCAGATACTGGAGACAGAGATGGAAGAATTCTGTTCTAGCAATGATGGGATAATCTGCCTTCTTGTTATAATTGACCTCATTGTGATTTCTAGCAGTTATAATTTAACTGAACATTTTATCATCATTAATCATGATAGCACTGGTTATTCCTGATAGCCAGAAGAATGGTTAGACTGGCCTGTGTTTCCTATGTATCAAAGGCAAGTTATTCATTATACACTATTCATTATTCTATTTGAAATGTTTTAGTCATCAAATCAGGAAGCAGAATAGATACAATGTGACTAAACTAACCAGACATAAAACATAAACAACTAATAGTGAAGAGGGAAAACAAACAGCTGGAAGACAACCCTTTGTTTGAAAATTATTCATCCAAATTATTCATCAAATGTTTAGGAATGAGCATGAGGAGAGGTCTACATACATTGCCCTCATAAAAACAGGCTAAATATTATTTGTGATTAACAATTTAGAAGGTTAATTTAGCTTAAATTCCATAGAGCATGAGTCAGAGCTAAGGAGGTAAACTGTGAAGGTTCAGTGAAGTGTCTTTACCATGGTACATTCGTTCAAATGTGTCCCTTCTGACAATAAAAGAAAAAATCTGTTTTGTAAAGTTGGTAACTGTGTGAAAGCTTCCATTACCCACCAAATGTAACAAAACACAACATGCCTAGGCATTAAAGTGCCAGAAGCATCACATCACATTGATTTGCAGCTTAATGGGCACTCAGAATACAGTAGATAATTGTAAGCAACATTCTCTACATCACTAAAATGCAATGTGTGGCTGCAAAACACAATTTTTTCAGTCTCATTTTAACCTTTTAGAGAGAGAACTGTTATAGTATTGCTAATATTCTGCATACCTCAATGAAAGATATTTCCTCTTACAAAAGGCACCAAACTCTGGGGTTAAGTAACATTCACATCACTTAGGAAATGGGGAAACTCAAGCATGCCCTTAGTGCCAATTAGGATTCTGACACAAGCGTTAGAGACCTAGCTACTTAAACTGGATTTTCCCATATCACATTAGAATAAAAATACAATTATCAGTCTTAATTTAAATGAGGTGCACATTTGATTAAAGATTAAGAACCACACTGCTCAGAGGAATATATTTTTGAAAGTAACAGTCATCTGTTTATTTAACTATTCATCTTATGTTCAGTAAATTCAGCTGCTGGCAGAAGAGAGGCTTTTGCCTCTCTAAGATCATCTGTAACTATCTACACAGGCTGATAGACTTTTTCTTTATGCTGTCTTTTCCTGTCCATTCTTTCTGTCCTGACTAAGATCAGCTTATGGAAAGTATGACAATCTTAATCACTATGAGTAGTGAATAAAAGATATTTACATGTATTTGGGGAAATTTTGATTAACTTATCTGCCTTTATTCTTACTCATTTTCTTAGTTATTTTCTGTGAATACTCCTTCAGTGGGGTATTTGTGTAGATGTTTCAACAAAGCTGTTCTTTCTTACACAATCTATATAGGAACAAAGAACAGAGATCACACACTGAGAGAATGAAGGCTGTATACTGAAAAGCTGTGACTGAAAATAGTATATAGACAGATAACAATTCCATTAATATCTGATATATGCTGTTATAATGTGACTATTACATCTCCATGCTTCTGTAGGGATACAAACATACCAAAACTGTTGCAAGTTTAACCCTGTTTCATTTAGAGGTCATTCTGTTTAGCTAACACACTCATTACAGGAATATCCAGACATAACACATGCACTGTGGCAGCTGTTAAACACTCCCAAGCAGGAACTTCCCTTTCCTTTTTAAAGTGGTTAAAAGGTCCATTTGTCAATAGCCTTAGGAGTTACAGTAGGCAAACAACTGAATTTGAGCTGAACATGCTAGGAAGGACAATGCAATTCTTGGTGCATGAACAGTGAAGTATAAAGTAAAAATAGGGAAGCATTATCATCTCAGGATACAGAATTAGTGAGACCATTACTGGAGCCCGGGGTCTAGTTCTGGTTTCCACACTTCAATAAAGCTGTTGAAAAAATGGTGAGTAGTCAGAAGAGAGCTACAGAGTGGTTTGAGGTCTAGAAAATGTGCCTTACTCTGCAATACATAACAAGCTCCATCTATGTGGTTTATCCCTTGAGAAGGTGAAGAGGACATTACCAGTATCTAAAAAGGGGAAGAGATTTCTGACAGTTGATACTTTAATATGACAGAAAAATGCATAATGAGTTTCAGTCTTTGGAAACTGAAGCTGCACAGCTTCAGACTAAAATAAGGCAAAAATTGTGCAACAACGAGGGAAATTAACCAAGGAAATAACTAATTTAGGACAGGATGGAATCTTTAAATCTGTAAATCAAGATTAGGAATCTGTTTCTTAAAAATATACTCTAGCTTAACCATAAAATATGGGTTCGATCCAGGAGTCACTTGGACTTCCATTGTCATCATAAGAGGTCAGAATAGATTATTACAGTTGGCCTCAGAATCTCTGTGCTGCACATCAGTCAACAGCTGGTCAGCCCCAGGGAACTACAGAAACAATCGAACAATCATATATATACCAGATGCTCTTCTCAAAATGGCCACCGTATTCCATTGTTCTCAATGGAACTGAGGTTATAGGCTGCCTTTCACTGCAAAGGCCAGTGTATCGATTCGCTCGCTTCCTTATGTAATTCCTTTCTTGCTCCTGACACCATCTAGGTCCATCATTTTATCTGATGGCAGTATAGATTAACTACATCTTAATGTACTATTTGTTTGGAATGCCAATATTACATTATATAGTACAGTTTATGTAATCTAGAAGGTAATGCTATGAGTGATCAATAAACATAAATGAACTTTAACATGCAGTGCAGCAGTAGAAAGCCAAATGTTGCAACGTTAAGGACAGAACCATATTAAGAATAAACAATGCAGTGAGAACGCCCCTCGGATTTAGAAACATAATATGCACTCCTGAAAAGTAGCTTAACGCTCTCATTAACCTCAATTAAAGAAACTGTCAGAAACCAAAGATATCAAATGAAAAGATTCACTTATATCAGTGGGGGGTGGGAGTGGGTTGGGGGAGGGCTGTGTCACAAATGTTGACTCAGGCTCAAAAGTGAATCGACATAGTCTCTCCATTACCTCTGTGAGCTTCACGGGGCATAACCTCCATTATATCACGGCATAATTTTCAGGAAGGATATCATGTGGAGATTTAAAACACTAATTTAAGATGCATCCAAGGTTATGAAAAGCCATGTGTTGCATTTCAGCATATTAGGAGTAAAGTATATAATTTTTATGCAGTGGCCAACTGGCCAAATTTTCAAAGCTAACAGCAGGTTATTTACTTCTTTGAAAATGCCAAATTCGCCTCTTAAACATCTGCAATATGAAGGGTATGTAGTGAGTTGGGTTGATTTTTTTTTTTCCATGCAGACTGTGTTTCTGAAAGCTTATCTCCATGTATAAAGAGCTTATGAGATAAGCAATTATACATGATCTTGATAGCAACATTTCTGCATAGACTCTTTTTAAAAGTACTAGAGGCCTTGCTGGAATATTGGTCAATATACACTGCTCACACAAAGGCTTTGCTAAGCACTGGCCAGCGAAGGCCTGACCAGTAAACCTTATTCATGCATGAGCTCCTTACATAAACAAAACTCGGCATGTGGGCCAGATGTACACTCCTGCCAAAAGTGGGGAGGGGAAGATGGCTGTAGAAGGTGAAGGATAATTCAGTACCAAAATGAAAAGGAACACCCAATCAGGATGGAACAAGCCCATAGTACTGGATGGTTTAAGATATTCTTAATAGAGGTGGGCTGTAATATGTAATCTGTTTTGACCAAAAGGA
This sequence comes from Alligator sinensis, assembly GCF_000455745.1. Lineage (NCBI taxonomy): Eukaryota > Metazoa > Chordata > Crocodylia > Alligatoridae > Alligator > Alligator sinensis. The sequence continues at coordinate 167,332 of NW_005843004.1, forward strand.
GAATTGGAAATTAGGGAACTTTGTAGCAGCCTAGGGGAGCATGCGTGGTTGTGCAGACTACATTGTCACAAGTACAAATGTGTTAATACCTGGTCTGATGTACCTGTTAGGCTAAAACATGTTAGGACTGTGCTTATAGACAATAAACCTGGCCTAATCTTTCCCACCGAACTGACCACCTGGTTGTTTTTCAAGACAAGATAAGTGTTGGAATTTCCTGGCTGTGACTTCTGTCAGCACTGCAGTCCCTGAGACTTCAATGCTGACAACACCTAAATAACACCTGACAAGATCAACAGCAAATGACAAATACTAGAAAAAGCTTTTGACTTATGCAAAAAAAAAATGCATATTAGTTTAAACAAATCTTCATTACACAGCATATGCACAGTAAGACAATTTATGCGGTCTCCAAAACGTGCAATAAAAACATATTTAGCAATTTAAAAACTAACAAATATTTTTTCCAAAACTTCATCTGCTTGAGAAACATTTATGGCCAGTAAGGCCCTGAACAACCAGTACTTGGTGCTATGAAGGCTGGGCTGGAGTTAGAACCTGTAGTTTTTCCCCAAAATTATTTTCACAACATCACCCCCCGCTTTTTTTTTACTCACATTTGGATTTAAATTGTGAAATATTTAACCTGGTTGTAAAGATTGTCAACATACAGTTGGAAATGTTTGCCACAATTTTTATGAAATATAATCATTGGGAAACCATTGACAATGACATCTCCAATTCTAATGAATTTCAACCCGCACTGTTAAGGGAACATGTTCAGATGTGGAACTTGCTGTATCTTTAGGAAATCTTGTGTATGCATTACCCAAGAACTTTGGTGAACAATGGATGGTTTCCTGCTCTTGCTCTTAGTGTGCAGATACATACATTTTGGAGTATGCAGTATTACATGTTTATGAACAACTGTATCATGGCTGCTTCTTGCATTGGTATCATAGAACAGAAAAGCCTGATTGTACCATCTCCTATTTCAGCTCCTGTTTGGATAAGGAGTGATATTTATGTAAGGGCCACGTTGTAATAGCTTTACTTATACCAAAGTGGACAGTACTTTATGTGGTGAGTATTCCTACTGATGTCAACAAAACTACTTATAAACTAATATCCTACTCGGAGGATAAGTGGAGATTCTACTATCTGGCCCTAATAAAGTAATTTGGTAATTAGTAAAAAACTATTTAATGCCAACTATTTCACTTAAATGTATACAACTATATGCGACTTGAAATTAAGGTGTCTGCTCTGTTATCTAATTATACTTTATTTTGATTTGTTTTACTCTTACAGATCAATAAATTCGAATGACAAGTTTTAACTGTGGTAGTGTCCAGGAAGTCCTATACTGTACAACCATAATTAAGCACATTTATATCAACATAGAATGTTATCTACAGATAAAGGATTACATTTACCTTGCTTAGACATAAACCAAGCCAATTAATAAAGAGGTGACCAAAGTCAAAAGTTGTTCAAATCTGGACAGAGCTTAACTGCCACAACTGAGGCATTTATCACACTGTCTCACAAAAGTATTGTTAATCTAAATGTGTCTGGTTTAAAGTACTGGTAATTTATTTGGTGGTTTCATCACTTGTGAAGTTTTCAGCATTAGTATTTAATCATTTTATATTCATAATCATCACCCTTTCCTGCATGACACCTTTCAAGGACAGTCAAATACTGAAGTTGTAGCTCTTCCTTTCTAGTCTTTCATGGCAACATTTTTCTCTTTTTTAAGTTTGGTGTGGTGCCGGTTCTTTTATTTTAAACTTGGGGGTTGTAAGGCCACATCCATTCTGACTATTGCATAGGAAACTGATTACTTCTTAGCATGTAACATTTTATTAACCAAAGGGGCATTCATCCTCACGATTTTATCTTGAAGGCCATCTCAAGTTTAGCTCGGGAGCAATGTCTATTGAAGCTAATATCTGAGGTACATCAGAGGATAAAACTTTGATTATTAAATAATCAATGTTCTCTGGGCAGTACCTTTACTTTGTTTTTTTAAAACTTTTGCTGGAAATTAAATCAGTCAGCTTTGTATTCTTTTGGAAGAGAGTTGTATGCATGGGGACTTATAAGTGACCTCAGTAAAGAGCATTAGTGTGCAGAAAAAAACAGAGGGAAAAAAAAAGTAATAAGTTCACCATCTGGAAAACTATTCTATACGATCCTGAAATACTGAATATTTGGCTGGTTAAACAATGAAGGCAGAAGTAATTATGGCAGGGAATGAAACCCAAAAAGTATGGGCACAGAATAAAAGAAATCCAGGTTAGCATTGGGCTCCTCCTTTCTTCTGAACTTGGAAATGTATTCATTGATGGGCAGAAGGTATGCTAGAGGTGAACTATCTACAGCTTGACTATAAGAAATGCTAAAAATAGAAATCTTGTGTCTTTGTAGGCACCTGATTCATAGCTCTTCCCTTCACTTGGGATCCAGAACCCAGAAGTCTTTCTTGAAGACAGGATAACCTGCCTCTCAAAGAACTGAGCCTGGCTTATGATTTTCTTTTAAATCATGGTCAAAGGAGGAGGGGTGGGGGTGGTTAGAACCCCTGCTTGAGAATTGAGAGTGCAATTCAATTCCTTTCACCCACCTGGGGAAATAAGTTTAAGCCAATAGCTTCCATTTCCAGAGGGCTGCCTAACCACCAGGTTTATTCTGAGTTGGTGAAAGAATTCCTTA